>NC_068355.1:199587195-199847195 GCF_020536995.1 Dreissena polymorpha
TGTTGAGCAGTACACTATCAGCCTCCATTCGAGGCATACAAACTGTTGGACAATACAAGTAACAGCCTCCCTTCAGGGGCATACACCCTATTGGACAGTACCACCATCAGCCTCCTTCAGGGGCATACAAACCTTAGATCAGTACCACCATCAGCCTCCCTTCAGGGGCATACAACCTATTGGACAGTACCACCATCAGCCTCCCTTCCGGGGCATTACAACCTATTGGACGTACCACCATCAGCCTCCCTTCCGGGGCATACAACCTTGGACAGTACCACCATCAGCCTCCCTTCAGGGGCATACAACCTATAGGACCAGTACCACCATCAGCCTCCCTTCAGGGGCATTACAACCTATTGGACAGTACCACCATCAGCCTCCCTTCGGGGCATACAACCTATTGGACAGTACCACCATCAGCCTCCCTTCAGGGGCATTACAACCTATTGGACAGTACCACCATCAGCCTCCTTCAGGGGCATTACAACCTATTGGACAGTACACCATCAGCCTCCCTTCAGGGGCATACAACCTATTGGACAGTACCACCATCAGCCCCTCAGGGGCATACAACCTATTGGACAGTACCATCATCAGCCTCCCTTCCGGGGATACAACATATTGGACAGTACCACCATCAGCCTCCCTTCAGGGGCATACAACCTATTGGACAGTACCACCATCAGCCTCCCTCAGGCATACAAACTATTGGACAGTACAATATCAGCCTCCCTTCCGGGGTATACAACCTTTTGGACAGTACCACCATCAGCCTCCCTTCCGGGGCATACAACCTATTGGACAGTACCACCATCAGCCTCCTTCAGGGGCATACAACCTATTGGACAGTACCACCATCAGCCTCCCTTCGGGGCATACACCTATTGGACAGTACCATCATAGGCCTCCTTCCGGGGCATACAACCTATGGACAGTACCACCATCAGCCCCTTCCGGGGCATACAACCTATTGGACAGTACCACCATCAGCCTCCCTTCCGGGGCATACAACCTATTGGACAGTACCATCATCAGCCTCCCTTCTGGGGCATACAACTATTGGACAGTAACACCATCAGCCTCCTCAGGGGCATACAACCTATGGACAGTACCACCATCAGCCTCCCTTTAGGGGCATACAACCTATTGGACAGTACCACCATCAGCCTCCCTTCCGGGGCATACAACCTAGGACAGTACCACCATCAGCCTCCTTCAGGGGCATACAACCTATTGGACAGTACCACCATCAGCCTCCCTTCCGGGCATACAACCTATTGGACAGTACCACCATCAGCCTCCCTTCAGGGGCATACAACCTATTGGACAGTACCATCATCAGCCTCCCTTCCGGGGCATACAACTATGGACAGTACCACCATCAGCCTCCCTTCCGGGGCATACAACCTATTGGACAGTACCACCATCAGCCTCCCTCAGGGGCATTACACCTATTGGACAGTACCATCATCAGCCTCCCTTCCGGGGCATACAACCTATTGGACAGTACCACCATCAGCCTCCCTTCAGGGGCATACAACTATTGGACAGTACCACCATCAGCCTCCCTTCCGGGGGCATACAACCTATTGGACAGTCCAACCATCAGCCTCCCTTCCGGGGCATACAACCTATTGGACAGTACCACCATCGCCTCTTCAGGGCATACAAACCTATTGGACAGTACCATCATCAGCCTCCCTTCCGGGGCATACAACCTATTGGACAGTACCACCATCAGCCTCCTTCAGGGGCATACAACCTATTGGACAGTTCCACCATCAGCCTCCCTTTAGGGGCATACAACCTATTGGACAGTACCACCATCAGCCTCCCTTCAGGGGCATACAACCTATTGGACAGTACCACCATCAGCCTCCCATCCGGGGCATACAACCTATTGGACAGTACCAGTACCACCATCAGCCTCCCTTCCGGGGCATACAAACCTATTGGACAGTACACCATCAGCCTCCCTTCCGGGGCATACAACTATTGGACAGTACCACCATCAGCCTCCCTTCAGGGGCATACAACCTATTGGACAGTACCACCATCAGCCTCCTTCAGGGGCATACAACCTATTGGACAGTACCACCATCAGCCTCCTTCAGGGGCATACAACCTATTGGACAGTACATCATCAGCCTCCCTTCCGGGGCATACAACCTATTGGACAGTACCACCATCAGCCTCCCTTCAGGGGCATACAACCTATTGGACAGTACCACCATCAGCCTCCCTCAGGGGCATACAACTATGGACAGTACCAAATCAGCCTCCTTCCGGGTATACAACCTTTCGGACAGTACCACCATCAGCCTCCTTCCGGGGCATACAACCTATTGGACAGTACCACCATCAGCCTCCCTTCAGGGGCATACAACTTATTGGACAGTACCACCATCAGCCTCCCTTCCGGGGCATACACCCTATTGGACAGTACCATCATAGGCCTCCTTTCCGGGGCATACAACCTATTGGACAGTACCACCATCAGCCTCCCTTCCGGGGCCAAACCTATTGGACAGTACCACCATCAGCCTCCCTTCAGGGGCATAACAACCTATGGGACAGTACCATCATCAGCCTCCCTTCTGGGGCATACAACCTATTGGACAGTACCACATCAGCCTCCCTTCAGGGGCATACAACTATTGGACAGTACCACCATCAGCCTCCCTTTAGGGGCATACAACCTATGGACAGTACCATCATCAGCCTCCCTTCCGGGGCATACAACCTATTGGACAGTACCACCATCAGCCTCCCTTCAGGGGCATACAACCTATTGGACAGTACCACCATCAGCCTCCCTTCCGGGGCATACAACCTATTGGACAGTACCACCATCAGCCTCCCTTCAGGGGCATACAACCTATTGGACAGTACCACCATCAGCCTCCCTTCCGGGGCATACAACCTATTGGACAGTACCACCATCAGCCTCCCTTCAGGGGCATACAACCTATTGGACAGTACACCATCAGCCTCCTTCAGGGGCATACAACCTATTGGACAGTACCATCATCAGCCTCCCTTCCGGGGCATACAACCTATTGGACAGTACCACCATCAGCCTCCCTTCAGGGGCATACAACCTATTGGACAGTACCACCATCAGCCTCCCTTCCGGGGCATACAAACCTATTGGACAGTCCAACCATCAGCCTCCCTTCCGGGGCATACAACCTATTGGACAGTACCACCATCAGCTCCCTTCGGGGCATACAACCTATTGGACAGTACCCATCAGCCTCCCTTCGGGGCATACAAACATATTGGACAGTACCACCATCAGCCTCCCTTCAGGGGCATACAACCTATTGGACAGTTCCACCATCAGCCTCCCTTTAGGGCATACAACCTATTGGACAATACCACCATCAGCCTCCCTTCAGGGGCATACAACTATTGGGACAGTACCACCATCAGCCTCCATCCGGGGCATACAACCTATTGGACAGTACCACCATCAGCCTCCCTTCCGGGGGCAACACCTATTGGACAGTACCACCATCAGCCTCCCTTCCGGGGCATACAACCTATTGGACAGTACACCATCAGCCTCACTTCAGGGCATACAACCTATTGGACAGTACCACCATCAGCCTCCCTTCAGGGGATACAACCTATTGGACAGTACCTCCATCAGCCTCCTTCAGGGGCATACAACCTATTGGACAGTACCACCATCAGCCTCCCTTCCGGGGCATACAACCTATTGGACAGTACCACCATCAGCCTCCCTTCCGGGGCATACACCCTATTGGACAGTACCACCATCAGCCTCCCTTCCGGGGCATAAAACCTATTGGACAGTACCACCATCAGCCTCCTTCCGGGGCATACAACCATTGGACAGTACCACCATCAGCCTCCCTTCCGGGGCATACAACCTATTGGACAGTACCCATCAGCCTCCCTTCCAGGCATACAATAATATCAGCAGTACATGTTCAAAAATAATTCATCTGAATCATGCACAGATGTGTCAATGCCTTTCTGCTGTGAACACAGGACATGTCTCACCTCATCACTGTCATCAAATATTCCTGTTGACTTCTTGCCTCAAATGTGCCCCTCCAAACAGGTCCTCATCCTCAGACTCTCCAGCCTCGCCAAACAGGTCTGAAACATACCACAATGTCCACCTATAAGTTGTATATTGACCTTCGCGGTAGGAAGATGCAACACCCATCACACTGTCTGTCATAGCGGCAATTTGTGTAAGGCAGGGGTCTCGCGAGTGGGCAAAATGGGCAATTTCTTCGCCAAATTAATCTTTACTTCGCACATTAATTTCAAAATTTCAAAAAACAATACTAAGGAATGATCAAATGGGAAGATGTAACCTAGCACTGGCAATAAATATGGGGCTCATTTACAGGTCAGATTAAGAATCTCTGCTGTAAAATGAGATTTAAATGAATTTTTAATTTAAAACAAATATTTGTAACAAAATATGAATTTGATTTAATGTTGAATTGCTTAAAATTAACAAGGAAGTAAAAAGATTCTGAACATTACTGGCTTGTTACAATTGACGTTTATTTGATACACCTGTTCAGGAAAAAAAGTAATTAAAAGTACAATCATAATCAACAATCAATGAGAAATAAGAAAAATTGTTGGTTTTATACACTTAACATGTCTTAGTGTAATATAAAACAAGTGAAGAGTTTGATTGAAAGCTGAACAGAAACCACTTATCCGTTAAGTTGGCTGCAAAACTATACGTTAACTAAGATCTATGACGCAATGTCCCATTTTCGTGACTTCTCCCTAAATTTTTTAGCCTAGCTATAAAAGTGCATGATGAATGACAACGTGACAGTCAAGACACACGCACACACATACACTGGACCATTGTGACTGATATATCCTTTGAATACTGTTTACCAGAAGGTACCATCTACAAATGTAATCCCAAACATGCCATTTATCTGCTGTTTAATTCATATTTTTGGTTTGAGTGTTAACAATTATTTTCTCACAGTATATTTGTATAAAATATTTTTTTAATGGCCTTCTTATGGAAAGTATGTTTCTTGAAAAACCATTGTATTTACAAAAGATGATATTATTTGATATATTTAAAGCGGGTATATACGATTTTGTCAAATATTTACGAATCTATATAAAATGTGTACAAAACTTATTTTATATATATTTCAATATAAATTAAAATAAAAGTTAAGAAGAACATTTGTCGAAAAATGCGAAATAAGCCAGATATTTTATTCTGAAATTGAAAACGGCTGTACAGCCGAATTCGCCAGCATGGATACCATACATGAACGATGTGAATCTAAACTTAGTTTAACGGTTTATTTGAATTCCTGCAACGATATCTATTCATACGACACACGAACACTAACTCCGATGGAAAATATGTACGTCACAATCGGCTCAGGCGCTAATTTGTCTTTGCTGCATTTTATAAAAATTTGGCTTTAATGTATAATTTTTCTTGACTATTTTGTGTTATTGTAACTTATTTAATCAATATATTACAATTAAACACATATAAAAAATTGTATATACCCGCTTTTAAATTCTAATGTTATTTTAAGGATTGACAAGAAATGATGACTTTTAAAACCTTTTTTTCTGCATGGACTACATCCATAATGACATGACAAATCAGTTGCACTACAGATAAAGGCTAAGCTACTAGTATATATTTCTGAACATTGACAAGTTACTGGTTTCAACTTTATACCTATAAATGGACTGTAAAAGATTAATGTTCTTATGTCTCTAAGTTTCTACATTTTCATCGCCAAATTCTGACTACAGAAAAGATAGAAGGATACTATATTAATTGGAAAAAAAAATCAATTATAAATAATCCTTGCTCTGGAAAAACAGGATTGAATGTTTGCGTGTAAAGTATCATCCCAGCTAAGCCTGTGCAGTTTGCATAGGCTAATCATTGACAACACTTTCTGCTGTGGTGTTTTTTGTTTAAAGGAAGTCTCTTCTTAGCAAAAACCAGAGTGCAGACAGGAAGTGTTGTACCTGTTTAGGCCTGTGGGAACTGCACAGGCTAATCTGGGACGACACTTTACGCACATTCATTAAGCCATGTTTTCCCAAAGCGAGGCTCCAATGTTCATACCTTCCTCCTCAGTCTTAGCTGGTTTTGTCACTTCCTTCTTCTTCTTCTTGTGCTCTAAAAATACAAAACCAGCTCAACTAGTGATACTTTTCAAACTGAACCATGATGTAAAACACTGTTGGATCAGTGGTCTAGTGGTAGGATGTTGGTCTAGAACTCGGAAGGTCTGTTTACATTAAGAGCAGTATTCAGCCACAGCACATTGTCTTGTTTCCCTCACAGCTACCCATGTATTCTCCTGGGTGGAGAAGAGCAAGTGTGGCATTATTTTTTGGTCAGGAAAATCTTGAGGTCTGAAAGGGATTTGAACCAGGAAGATTCCAATTCCTAGACCAGCATCCTACCACTAGGCCACTGTCCCAATAAGTAAATGTGCCGTGGCTGCATATTATGCACAGAGTAAACAGACAACTTATATACCAGTGATCAGGGTGTAAAATGTGCAGATCTACTAAAGATGGCAATATCAATATCAGACTACAAACATAACCTTTAATCTAACAAAAAATGAGTTACAAAAAAACATAAATTAACAAGTATCACTGAAACATACCGTTGTGATTTAACTAAAACAGAAAGTCCTTATGTACCTAGGATGACATATTTTCAGGTTCCAACTGCATATAGATAATAAGGTATTCAACAGTATTTTAGTCTTAGAACAGCAGTCAGTAAGGCTACTCACACTTTACGAGGGTATACTGGTTTGCCATAACTAAGTGTGTATACTTGTGCCAGTAACTAATTGCCCTATATGTATAAGAGGAGATTGGCTATTCATAATTTCATGACCAAACCCCACACAAAAGAAAATTTAATCCAGGATCCTCAGATTTGCAGTAAAGGACATTACTGACCAAATCAATGCACCAATAAGACACATGAATATAATGTGCTTCATAGCATTTCATTCAATGTCAATAATTCAGAACTAGCCTTCAGTCCCTAAAAGGCATGAGCTTGTCTACTGATGTCATATGCGATAACGTTTCCTCTAACAGGTAGCCCATCTCACCTTTCTGTCCTGGTCCCTTCTCTTCATCCCCTGCCCCTGTCCCAGCCTGGGGTGAGGATGGTTTGGGTGGGGCTCCGCCCAGCTTACGTGCCAACTCTGAGGCAAAGTCCAGTGGGGCGGCAGGCACCTGCAGCAAACAAGAAACTAGAGCTTTGTCAAAGACGTGATGTATACCCCCCACATGCAGCATTGACACAGAATATTTTGATGCTATCTTCACAAAACAAGAGAAGCTAATTTATGAATTATTATGCTATTATCATTTATGGCCATTTTGACCTTTGAACTCCTGAATTCTTTCGCATGACACACCGGCCAATGACTGTGAACAAAATTAATTGTACAGAGTCATTTTTAAGTCTCACAATGAATGACATAGTCATGGCCCGAACAAGCTCATTTATGGCCATTTTTGACTTTTGAACTCAAAAAGTGACCTTGACCTTGGAGATATCGACGTAATTCTTTCGCATGACACACTGTCTCATGATGGTGAACAGTTGTACCAAGTTATTTTAATATCTCACAATGAACGACATAGTTATGGCCCGGACAAGCTCAGTTATGGCCATTTGTGACCTTTGAACTCAAAGTGTGGCCTTGACCTTGGAGATATCGACGTTATTCTTTCGCATGTCACACCATCCCATGAAAGTGAACAGTTGTACCAAATCATTTTAAAATCTAACGATAAATGACATAGTTATGGTCCGGACAAACTTTCGGTTTTAAAACGCACTAAGTGACCCCGTGACCTAGTTTTTGACCCAGCATGACCCATATTTGAAAATGACCTAAACATCATCTAGATACAACTTCTGACCAAGTTTGGTGAAGATTTGATTTAATTTTCGAGACAGACAGACAAACATGTATTCATAGAAAATTTTTACTGGTGTCTGATATATGAAAGCATTTAATGGCAACATTTTAATTATGCAAAATTTCAGAATATTAAATGAGTGACTATTGCTTTATTTTACAGGTTTAAGACATGAAACAAGAGCACCGCCTTGCGGGTGCAGACCGCTCATCTATTTTCTTTTTAAAGGTGAAGGGACTCTCATTTTCAATCACAAAGGAGGGAGGGGTGGAGTGAAGAGGGGTGTATAGTGTGGGGGTGTGGACATTTATTATATTATCTTCCAAAAATGCAAAAAAAAAATGCACAAAAAAAAAAAATTGGGGGTGGGGGGGAGGGTGGGGGGTGGGGGGGGGATCTTTGGTGAGATGGTTGGACGGTTAGTTCAAACATAAAATAATAAAAATAAATATTTGTGTTTTTTAACCGTTTCAAAAAAAATAAATTGAGGGGGTGAGGTGGGGGGGTATAGTGTTAGGGTGTGGTGGTAATTTGTGAGATGATCTTAAAAAAAATATTTATAAAAAAAAAAAAAAAGGGGGGGGTGAGGGGGGGGGTATAGTGTGAGGGTTTGAGGGTTTGGTGGTAATTTGTGAGATGATCTTAAAAAAAAAAAAAAATAAAAAAAAAAATTAGGGGGGGGGATTCGGGTGGGGGGGAGGGGGGGTGGGGGGGATTCTTGGGTGCGATGGTTGGAGGGTATTTCAACATAAAATAATCAAAATAAATATTTGTGTTTTTAAACCGTTAAAAAAAAAAATAGGGGGGGGGGGGTATAGTGTGAGGGTGTGGTGGTCATTTGTGAGATGATCTTAAAAAAAATTAAAAAATTGGGGGGGATTCGGGGGGGGAGGGCACGGGGGATGGTTTGGGTGGAGTCTATTGTGGTATGTCAGGTAAGAGTAGTTTTGTCAAAGTATCAATCAAATCTAATCATAAATAAAGAAGTTATGGCAATTTTAGCAAAATTTAATCATTTGACCTTGAGAGTCAAGGTCATTCAAAGGTCAAGGTAAAATTCAACTTGCCAGGTACAGTAACCTCATGATAGCATGAAAGTATTTGAAGTTTGAAAGCAATAGCCTTGATACTTAAGAAGTAAAGTGGATCGAAACACAAAATATAACCATATATTCAAAGTTACTAAGTCAAAAAAGGGCCATAATTCCATAAAAATGATATACAGAGTTATGCCACTTGTCCTTTAACTGTACCCTTATGATAGTTTGCGAGTGTTCCACGTATGAAAGCAATATCTATGATAATTTAGGGGTAAAGTGGAACAAAACACAAAACTTAACAAAATTTTCAATTTTCTAAGTATAAAGGGCCCATAATTCCGTCCAAATGCCAGTCAGAGTTACATAACTTTGCCTGCACAGTCCCCTTATGATAGTTAATAAGTGTTGCAAGTATGAAAGCAATAGCTTTGATAATGTAGGAATAAAGTGGACCTAAATACAAAACTTAACCAAATTTTCAATTTTCTAAGTTTAAAAAGGGCACATAATTCTGTCAAAATGCCAGTCAGAGTTACATTACTTTGCCTGCACAGTCCCCTTATGATAGTTAGTAAGTGTTGCAAGTATGAAAGCAATAGCTTTGATACTTAAGGAATAAAATGGACCTAAACACAAAACTTAACCAAAATTTTCAATTTTCTAAGTATAAAAAGGGCACATAATTCTGTCAAAATGCACGCCAGATTTAACTTACTTTGCCTGCCCAGTCCCCTCATGATAGTAAGTAAGTGTACCAAGTTTGAATGCAATAGCATTGATACTTTCTGAAAAAAGAGGACCTAAACGCAAAACTTAACCAAAATTTTCAATTTTCTAAGTATAAAAGGGCACATAATTCAGTCAAAATGCACGCCAGAGTTATCTTACTTTGCCTGCCCAGTCCCATCATGATAGTTAGTAAGTGTACCAAGTTTGAATGCAATAGCATTGATACTTTCTGAGAAAAGTGGACCTAAACGCAAAACTTAACCGGACGCCGACGCCGACGCCAAGGTGATGACAATAGCTCATAACTTTTTTTTCAAAAAAACGATGAGCTTATAAATAACAGAGCAATATTTGAATTTCCCTTATGAAACATATTATTTTAAGGAATCAAATGGGTCTCATTTTGAATTGATTTGATTTGTTGTATCTGCACTCTACCTGCGTGTTGTGTTCCTCCCCACTCTCCCCCTCGCTGGGTGTAGCCGAGCTGTCCTCAGGCTTGGTCCTCCTCTCAGATGCACCAAACAAATCACCGTCACTGTCTGATTCCTCTGAAGCCTGGAGCAGAGTAATTTTAACATCTGAAATTAATCCGTGGAAATCTATGTTTTTTCATACAACAATTAATAAAGCAAAATACCTATAAGTAAAAATGTTAAAGAACACTTGAAAAATGTCATGTTAAATTAATTAAAATGTATTATAACAGTAATTTTAATCATTTTGTAAATGTAGGTTACATTTTGCGTTTATTTTTCCTGCATAAAAGCACATGAGTAAAAAGTTATAAGAGCTACACAATGTTCATTTTCATGTTGTATTGCTCACAACAATGTTGTGTTTGTTTGTTCATTCAGTTGCAACTTCAAAGCAATTTCATAATTTTAATAATTTTATTTTTTATTACTGTTTGGTTGTTGTTATGTGATAAAAAAATATTTTCTATATTAAAACTTTTCTCTCACGGTAATGTCAGAATTATTGATGACATAAATTACTAATAATAATATCACATTCTGACAAAATATATAAAACGTAAACTGGTCAAGATTTCAACAACGAATGCTAATCTTGATAAAATTGTTACTTATAAACATTTACAACTAGATTTCCAATCTTAAAATCAATCTAAGAGAATAGTCATGTATACGTGATGAGATTGACCTACATCAGCAGGGAACATTGGTTTGGCTGGACGTGACACCGGCACCTCCCCATCTGAGTCTGACTCACTGTCACTGTAGGAATCCTGTGGGACAGACACACAGTGGGCACTTCAATACAGGGACAAACTGATTACAGTCAAACAAAAGCTGATTCATCATGTATATAATGATGACAATCCAATACAAATATTTAATATCATTAATAAATGGTATTTGTAGTGAAAGAAATGTTATTTTATTTTTTAAACAAGAGGGCCATTTGCCCTTAGGCTCTCACCTGAGACCCAAATGAACTAAACTGTTCTAAGAATGTGTACTAAAGAAGATTAAAAGTGGTATATGTAACACAAATATTTCATTTCTAGGCACATTATGAGGACACATTTCCATAACACAAAATATGTCCAACACGAAATGTGTATGTACGTATATTTTACCATTAGATCAAGTTATAACTCAGTTAGCCAGAAGCTGGTTGTATCTCCTTAAAAAGGACTGGATCAATTCTCAAACTTGTCCTTTATATCAGAGAGCACAATTTTCTGACCAAGTTTCATGAAGATTGGACAAAATATGTGACTTTTAGAGTTAAATAAGGTGTTCCTTCTAAGTATAAAGAACAACAGACGTAAACCATTTTCGAACTCATCCAAGATTTGATCTGGACAAATGTTCTGACCAAGTTTCATAAAGATTGGACTATAAATGTAACTATCAGAGAGTTAACGAGGTTTTACTAAAGCCATTTTATTGAAAATTGCCCAGCACCATGATAGAAATGTTTTTCAATGAACCTGAACCATTTTCAAACTGAGAGGAAATATCATTAGAACAAATGTTATGACCAGGACTAAAGGTGATCACAAAAGTTCACCATGTGCATGTTGTGCTCAGGTGAGCTAAATGCCGTATCCACACAAAATGTAACCTGTTGTTTCTTTTTGTCCTCCTCACTTTCTGACTCCTCACTCTCGCTGATCTCCCCGTGGTCCGATTCATCATCATCTGCAAATGGTAACCATAGTAACCATGTTGGGAAGCACAATACAGAGATGATAATGATAGTAACAATACAAGCCAGCATTAAGATGTGGTTACCATGGTAACCAAATAGGTAAGCATGCAGATATGAAAACCATAGTAACCAAATAGGGTGGCATACAAATGTTATTACCATCGTAACCACAAAGAGCGGCATACAGATGTGGTAACTGTATTATCAACACTTGGTAGCACACTGACATGGTGACTATAATATCAAAACAGGGTAAAATACTGATGTGATTATTGATAACAGGACATCATACAGATGTGGTAACCATAGTTATCATACAGTGTAGCATTAGAAAGTGGTATCAATAGTAACCACAAAGTGCAGCATTATGATGTGGGAACCATAATAACAATACAGTGTAGCATTTTATGATGTGGTAACCATAGCAACCATACAGTCTAGCATTATGATGTGGTAGTCATAGTAACCATACAGTGTATCATAAAAAGGTGGTAGCCGTAGTAACCATACAGTGTATCATTATAATGTGGTAACCATGTTAACCATACAGTGTAGCATTATGATGTGGTAACCATAGTAACCATACACTGTAGCATTATGATGTGGTAACCATGTTAACCATACAGTGTAGCATTATGATGTGGTAACCATGTTAACAATACAGTGTAACATTATGATGTGGTAGCCATGTTAACCATACAGTGTAGCATCACGATGTGGTTACCATAGTTACCATGCAATGCAGCATTATGATGTGGTAACCATAAAACCATGGTGTATAATTATGATGTGGTAACCAGAGCAACCATACAGCAAAGCATTATGATGTGATAACCATAGTCACAATACAGTGTAGCATCATTATGTGGTATCCATAGTAACCATACAAAGCAGCATTATTATGTTGTAACCATAGTAACCATACAAAGCAGTATTATTATGTGGTAACCATACAGTGTAGCAACATGATGTGGTAACCATAGCAAACATACAGTGAAGCATTATAATGTGGTAACCATAGTAACTATGTAGGGTAGTATGATGATGTGGTAACCATAGTATACACAGAGGGTAGCACATTGTTGTGGTTATCATAGTAACAACATATGCAGACATAATGATGCATTAATAATTGTAACAACACTGAGTAGCATACAGATGTGGTAACTATAGGAACAATACAGGCTGAAATTTGTAAGACCTCCCATAAAGGCCTATGACAAAAATCTAAGTGATACCTGAGACCTCCCGTAGACCGACATTGTCATCATTGAGGAACTGTGGGGTTCCAATCAGATACGGAAGGGACCTCTCCAGGTATGGGTCCTGAAACAACACCCGATACATGGATTATACAAGCAATATAGACTACATGGTATATAATGGACATATAGGCTACATGGAAGATACAGGCCAAATAGGCTGCATGGAATATACAGGACATATAGGCTACATGGAACAAACAGGCCAACTAGTATACATGGAACATACACAACATATAGTCTGCACTGAACATACAGGACATATAGGCTATATGGAACATACAAGGCCATATGGGATACCAGGCATATACAGGACATAAAGGCTGCGTGGAACAAACAGGACATATATGCTACATGGAACATAGGGGCAATATATGCAACATGGAACAGACATAGGATACATGGAATATAGAAAGACATATAGGCTATATGGAACATACATGCCATACAGGCTACATGGAACATACAAGGCCATATAGGCTACATGGTGCATACAGGACATAATTATAGAATATATGGAACATACATGACATATAGGATACATGGAACATAATGCCATACAGGCTACATATAACATACAAGGCAATATAGGCTACATTAAACACACAGGCCATATAGGAATGTCTATTGAATTTGTTAATCCGGGAGTTATAGTCTTACATCGTTCCTACTGGTTGTTTGAGAGACATTTATAAAATATTGATTACTGAATAGATAATCATACATAATACCAAATAAAGATATTTCAGGACTGATCTTAAAAAAACATCACAAACATAAGGAAGGAGACAGTATAGTCCAGTAATATATACTACTGCATTATGTGCATAATCTGCTAAATATCTTACCCTACTGGTTACTGTTAAATCATTGACATTTGAAATTTCATTATTTTTAAAATTTGTAAATTCATTGATTTCTGATTTTTTAACAAAAATGAGGAATTTGTGCAGGTCATTTACCAGTTGGCTTGTGTTTAATTCGTGGATTGGTCAACCCATTAAAATGAACAAAAATAAATGTTCCATAATAATAATGCCGGTATATATGACTTCCTCTGTGACCTCTGTTCATCCTACCTTGGCCTCAAGTATGGGATCCACCCTGTATGACTCATCCTCCTCAGAGTCTGACTGGTCAATGTTGGTCTCCAGCTTCTCGAAGGCCCTCTCTATCACATCCACACCCAGCCTGATGGCCTCAGACACCTTGGGAACCAGCTCAGCCTCTCTCTGCTCTCGAGTCTTCTCCTGCAGGGGAGACAATCAGTGTAAGACTATAACAACCAGTGTTGGACTATAACAAACAATGTTTGAATAAAACAATAAGTGCTAGACTATAACAACCAGGGAAAGATTTTAACAAGTGTTAAGCTATAAAAACCAGTGTAAAATTACAACAATCAGTTTTAGACTAAAACAACCAGTGTTAGACTATAACAAACCATGTTAGACTTTAACGACCAGTGTAAGCCTATAACAACCAGTGTAAGATTACAACAATCAGTGTAAAACTATAACAACAGTGTAAGACTATTACAACCAGTGTAAGACTATAACAACCAGTGTTGGACTATAAAAACCAGTGTAAGACTATAACAACCAGTGTAAGACTATAACAACCAGTGTAAGACTATAACAACCAGTGTAAGACTATAACAACCAGTGTAAGACTATAACAACCAGTGTAAGATTATAACAACCAGTGTAAGACTATAACAACCAGTGTAAGACTATAACAACCAGTGTAAGATTATAACAACCAGTGTAAGACTATAACAACCAGTGTAAGACTATAACAACCAGTGTTGGACTATAAAAACCAGTGTAAGACTATAAAAACCAGTGTAAGACTATAACAACTAGTGTTGGACTATAAAAACCAGTGTTAGACTATAACAAGAGGGCCATGATGGCCCTGAATCGCTCACCTGACTCATTAAGATCAGATGAAAACTATGACCTCTATTGTCTACACAATGTTTTTCGATGATTTGACCTAGTGACCTAGTTCCTGACTCTAGATGACCCAAATACAATCCCAATCCAGATTTCATCAAGATAAACATTCTGACCACAGTTCATAAATATTGGATGAAAACTGTGACCTCTATTGTCAACACAAGGTTTTTCTATTTATTTGAACTAGATTTTTACCCCAGATGACCCAAATACAATCCCATCCAGATTTCATCAAGAATTCTGACCAAATTTCATAAAGGTTGGATGAAAACTGTGATCTCTAATGTCTACACAAGGTTTTTCTATTATTTGACCTAGTGACCTAGTTTTTGACCCCAGATGACCCAAATAAAATCCCAACCCAGATTTCATCAAGATAAACATTCTGACCAAATTTCATAAAGATTGGATGAAAACTGTGACCTCTATTGTCTACAGAAGGTTGTTCTATTATTTGACCTAGTGACCTTGTTTTTGACCCCAGATGACCCAAATACAATCCCAAACCGGATTTCATCAAGATAAACATTTTGACCAAATTTCATCAAGATTGGATGCAAACTGTGACCTCTACTGTCTACACAAACAAATTGTTGACGGACGGACGCACAGACACACGCAGGCACGCACAACGGACGCCGGACATCACACGATCACATAAGCTCACCGTGTCACTTCATGACAGGTGACCTTAAAATATGTGTCGGAGATAAACATGAACAGTTGTGGTTAAAATCCCACAGAAACAAGGGCTGTTTGTAAAACATGCATGCCCCCCTATATGGGCTATAAGTTGTAGTAGCAGCCATTGTGTGAATACGTTTTTTGTCACTGTGAATGGTGGTGGTGGTGGTGGTGGTGTAGTAGTAGTAGTAGTAGTAGTAGTAGTAGTAGTAGTAGTAGTTGTAGTAGTAGTAGTAGTAGTAGTAGTAGTAGTAGTAGTAGTAGTAGTAGTAGTAGTAGAAGTAGTAGTAGTAGAAGTAGTAGTAGAAGTAGTAGTAGTAGTAGTAGTAGTAGTAGTAGTGGTAGTAGTAGTAGTAGTAGTAGTAGTAGTAGTAGTGGTAAAAGTAGTAGTAGTAGTGGCAGTAGTAGTAGAAGTAGTAATAGTAGACGTGGTGGTGGTGGTGGTGGTGGTGGTGGTGGTGGTGGTGGTGGTGGTGGTGGTGGTGGTGGTGGTGGTGGTGGTGGTGGTAGTAGTACTAGTAGTAGTAGTAGTAGTAGTAGTAGTAGTAGTAGTAGTAGTAGTAGTAGTAGTAGTAGTAGTAGTAGTAGTAGTAGTAGTAGAAGTAGTAGTAGTAGTAGTAGTAGTAGTAGTAGTAGTAGTAGTGGTAGTAGTAGTAGAAGTAGTAGTAGTAGTAGTAGTAGTAGTAGTAGTAGTAGAAGTAGCAGTAGTAGTAGTAGTAGTAGTAGTAGTAGTAGTAGTAGTAGTAGCAGTAGCAGTAGCAGTAGCAGCATTACAAGACCAATACTTAAGAATGATCAAATGGGAAAAGGTAACATAGCACCAGCAGTAAATATGGGGCTCATTTACAGGTCAGATTTGGAATCTCTGCTGTAAAATGAGATTTTGAATGAATTAAAGGGAGGCAAATCTGTAATAAAAAGAACATGCATAAACCGTAGTTGTTTCCCTTGTTTGAACCATGCTAAATCCTTACAAGTTTGGAAAGAATTGGATGAAAAATTTGGACTTTATTGCATAAACACCATTTTCTCAATTCAAGGGGAGGTAATTCTGTACTTCATGGACCAATAATGCTCATTTTTTGTAGGGTTCGTGTCCTCATTGATATAAAGACACTGTGCAAATTTGGAAAGGATCGGACAAAAAATGTGGAAGATTTTTGAAAGTTTTCACAAAATAGGCAAAAACGAATAAACATGCAAAGTTCAACGAGCTCCTGCTGCCATGTTTTTTGACGAATCAAATTTCTTTGAACAACTTTTTCAGGGGAGCCCTCAAAGGTCATCCCTGTGAAATTTTTTGAAAATCTGATGAGCGGTTTCTGACAAGAAGATTTTTTAAGGTTTTTACCATATATGGTCATGGCGGCCATCTTGGTTATGCGATCAAATTTTTTTTAACAATTCTTTTGTCCCATGACCTAGGGATGCTCCACATGAAATTTAGTTGAAATTGGCTCAATGGTTTAGTAGAAGAAGATGTTTACAAATTGTTTACGGACGGACGGACGGACGGACGGACGGACGGACGCCGGACGCTGAGTGATCACAATAGCTCACCTCGAGCTATCGCTCAGGTGAGCTAAAAACCAGTGTAAGACTATAAAAACCAGTGTAAGACTATAACAACCAGTGTTGGACTATAAAAACCAGTGTTAGACTATAAAAACCAGTGTTAGACTATAAAAACCAGTGTTACACTGTAACAATCAGTGTTATAATATAACAATCAGTATAAGACTACAACAACCAGTGTTCGACTATAACAACCAGTGTAAGATTATAACAACCAGTGTAAGACTATAACAACCAGTGTAAGAGTATAACAACCAGTGTTGGACTATAACAACCAGTGTAAGACTATAACAACCAGTGTAAGATTATAACAACCAGTGTTAGACTAAAACAACCAGTGTAAGACTATAACAACCAGTGTAAGATTATAACAACCAGTGTAAGATTATAACAACCAGTGTAAGACTATAACAACCAGTGTAAGACTATAACAACTAGTGTTGGACTATAAAAACCAGTGTTAGACTATAAAAACCAGTGTTAGACTATAAAACCAGTGTTACACTGTAACAATCAGTGTTAGAATATAACAATCAGTAATAGACTATAACAACCAGTGTAAGACTATAACAACCAGTGTAAGATTATAACAACCAGTGTTAGATTATAACAACCAGTGTTGGACTATAAAAACCAGTGTTAGACTATAAAAACCAGTGTTAGACTATAAAAACCAGTGTTACACTTTAACAACCAGTGTTGGTCTATAACAACCAGTGTAAGATTATAACAACCAGTGTAAGACTATAAAAAACAGTGTTAGACTATAAAAACCAGTGTAAAACTATAAAAACCAGTGTTAGACTATAAAAACCAGTGTTACACTGTAACAATCAGTGTTAGAATATAACAATCAGTATAAGACTATAACAACCAGCATTAGACTAAAACAACCCATGTTTGACTATATTAACCAGTGTTTAGACTATACCAAACAGACTATATCAACCAGTTTTAGATTATCACAACCAGTGTCAGACTATAACAACCAGTGCTAGACGAAAACAACATTTTTTAGACTATTACTACCAGTGTAAGACTATAACAACCAGTGCTAGACGATAACAACATTTGTTAGACTATAACTACCAGTGTTAGACTATAACACCCAGTGTTAGACTATAACATGTCTGTATTAAAAACTATTCAACTATGTTCAGTCTAAAACAAATATGTAAAAATTGAACACCACTAGAGACGTCACAATAATTGTTCACATAATGATGTGGACCCAACATACATTCTATTAAGCTATTTCCTACTTGTAGTTGTTGGTACACCAACCTGGTTCTCCAGCTATTTCCTACACGTAGATGTTGGTACACCCACCTGGTTCTCCAGCTATTTCCTTCATGTAGTTGTTGGTACACCCACCTGGTTCATTCTATTAAACTATTTCCTACATGTAGTTGTTGGTACACCTGACTGGTACTCCAGCTATTTCCTACATGCAGTTCTTGGAGCACCCACCTGGTTCATTCTATTAAGCTATTTCGTGCATGTAGTTGTTGGTACACCCACCTAGTTCTCCAGCTATTTCCTACTACATATAGTTGTTGGTACACCAACCTGGTTCTCCAGCTATTTCCTACTACATATAGTTGTCGGTACACCTACCTGGTTCTCCAGCTATTTCCTACTACATATAGTTGTCGGTACACCCACCTGGTTCTCCAGCTATTTCCTACTACATATAGTTGTCGGTACACCTACCTGGTTCTCCAGCTATTTCCTACTACATATAGTTGTCGGTACACCCACCTGGCTCTCCTGTTTCTTCTCCTCTGGCTGAGTCTCTACCTGGTCACTCTCATCTTCATACACACGCTGAAATGTTTTGAACATTGCAAGTACATCAGTAAAATAGCTTTTTTGCAACGTTAATTAAAAAGCTTACTTTTTTTATTTCAAACTTTGTGAAATAAAATTATTTCACACTGGTCTCGTTTCTATATACAGGTACGCACATTGAGTTTTAATTGAAACCTGAAACTACAACGTACTTAACTAAAACTAGAAAATGCATGCTACAAGTGGTGACAAACATTCCAATAAAGGAAACACTTACATTTTCCACAAACTGGGTATTGGCCAACATCATGAACTCATTGAACACATTGTTCACCCGTACAGTGGTCAGCTGAAATAGAGGATCCACAACAACATGTAACAGGATTGTCTGCCTGCCTGCCTGTCTGTCTGTCTTTCTGTCTAATAACCAGTCTAATAATGTAACAGTTGTTAGTTCTATTGTTCTGTCTGTCTGTCTGTCTGTAATTTTTACCACTAAATGTAAGTACACATTTTATGTTCTTTTACATTTTACAAACATGAAGAAAATGTTTTTTATGATTATCTTTGAACAAAGTCAATTTTACTTGAGACAAAATACTGCATAGTGGCATAGGTTGTTAGTGAGGGTAATTGAACATGTCAGAAAAAAGTATTGTTTGTTTATAATCAGTTTCAAACTATACAATTTATTTACACAGATAACACATGCTAATGCCATCAGAATTTTTTACTTTAGAGACATGCACTAGGTTCTCTACCTCCTTTTCATCATAATTTCTTACATTGGAGTCATGCACTAGGTTCTCTACCTCCTTGAAGTTCTTACCTTTGATTTATGCACTAGGTTCTCTACCTCATTGAAGTTCTTACCTTGGAGTCATGCACTAGGTTGTCTACCTCCTTCAAGTTCTTACCTTGGAGTTAAGCACTAGGTTCTCTACCTTCTTGAAGTTCTTACTTTGGAGTCATGAACTAGGTTCTCTACCTCCTTGAAGTTCTTACCTTGGAGTCATGCGCTACGTTCTCTACCTCCTTGAAGTTCTTACCTTGGAGTTAAGCACTAGGTTCTTTACCTCCCTTACCTTGAAGTTATGCACTATGTTCATTACCGCCTTGAAGTTCTTACCTTGGAGTTATGCACTAGGTTCTCTACCTCCCTTACCTTGGAGTTATATGCACTAGGTTCTCTACCTCCTTGAAGTTCTTACCTTGGAGTTATGCACTAGGTTCTCTACCTCCCTTACCTTGGAGCTATGCACTAGGTTCTCTAACTCCCTTACCTTGGAGTTATGTACTAGGTTCTCTACCTCCCTTACCTTGGAGTTATGCACTAGGTTCTCTACCTCCCTTACCTTGGAGTCATGCACTAGGTTCTCTACCTCCTTTTCATCGTACGTTCTTACCTTGGAGTCAGCACTAGATTTCCCCTCCTTGAAGTTCTTACTTTGGAGTCATGCACTAGGTTCTCTACCTCCCTTTCCTTGGAGTCATGCACTAGGTTCTCTACCTTCTTTTCATCGTAAGTTCTTACTTTGGAGTCAGCACTAGATTGTCCCCTCCTTGAAGTTCTTACTTTGGAGTCATGCACTAGGTTCTCTACCTCCTTGAAGTTCTTACCTTGAAGTCATGCACTAGGTTCTCTACCTCCTTTTCATCGTACGTTATTACCTTGGAGTCAGCACTAGATTTCCCCTCCTTGAAGTTCTTACTTTGGAGTCATGCACTAGGTTCTCTACCTCCCTTTCCTTGGAGTCATGCACTAGGTTCTCTACCTCCTTTTCATCGTAAGTTCTTACCTTGGAGTCAGCACTAGATTGTCCCCTCCTTGAAGTTCTTACCTTGGAGTCATGCACTAGGTTCTCTACCGCCTTGAAGTTCTTACCTTGGAGTCATGAACCAAGTTCTCCACCTCCTTTTCAATCTCATGTGTTCTTGATATCAGCTTTTGGGAAAACTCTTGCAGGTACAACAACAACTGAAATATGAATGTTGTTTCAAACATTGACATGCATGGTGTCTTTAAGTCTATATAAATCATTTGACCCCCATTGGGTGTGGCGAATAATGACATCAGGGGCATGTTTTGAACAAACTTAACAAAAGACCATTATGAGATGTTACCTGACAAAAAACAAACCTGTGCCCTGTGCAGTTTCAGAGGGGAAGATTTTTAAAGATTGCTCTATGAAAAAGAAAAAAAAACTGCATGGTCAGTTATGACCGCATGAGGGGCATGATTTTCACAAACTTGGAAGAGAACCATCATACAATTTTACATCCCAAAGACCAAACCTCTCAGGCTTGTGGTCATAAATAATGTTGATGTTTTTCTTCAAAAAAACTATCAATTCAAGAGTACTTGCAAAACATCAAATCAATTACAAATCCAAAATGTCTGTTTGAAATATAGTACACTACGCTCACAGATCAGTTTCTAACAAAAATTTCTTTACTGAATGTTAGGCAAACTTATTATTTTATTTAATGCTTTCCGGTGGTTTATAGAGAAATATCAGTGAATTAAAACTGATAATTTCACTGTTTCAAACAGTGAAAATTATCAGTGAGAATTATCGATAATTTTCATTGTTTACTGTGAAATGACGTCATTTTTTGACGAAATGACGTCATTATCCCAGCAAAATTCTTTAGTTAAACTCTAAAACAATGTATATAAACTGTGAAAAATGCATTAAATAAAAAGAAAATTTGTTGGATTCGGTGGATTATCGATTTTAATTCACTCTTGATCATAGAAAATATATATTTTCTATGATCACTCGTGAATTAAAATCGATAATCCACCGGATCCAACAAATATCCTCTATATTATTGTGCTTGATACAATGCAAGCAATATAGTAAAAAACAACTACGGTCTTATAAAAGATTTTTGAAGTCATTTTGACCCCAGGGGCATGATTTAAACATATTGAGTGGTTGACCGATATACATACAAAGTTACACAAAAAACATAAAACCCCTTACCCTTTTGGTTTTATTGTATTTAAAATATATGTTTAGCTGAGACCTACATATGCAATGGACTGGTACAATTTGAACAACTTGGAAAGAAGGTCACAAAATATCATCAGTGTGAAGTTTCATAAAACTCTGTCAATGGGTGGAGAAGGAGAAGTTGTAGGAATAGAGGGTTAATGCACACACAGCCAAAATGCTCACCATAAACACTATGTTTTCAGATGAGTTAAAAAATGCATGGGACATTAGGATGATTAATCATGTTATATTAAAGCAAAATACATCAATTGAAATTTAAGGTACTGAAACGAATGCTTTTTATAAACTTTTATCAACAGTGACTAGAATAGCATGTAATCTACCTACATGCAAACTGTTATAAAAAGCTTTCTTATCTTTAGTTAATTGGATATTTTACACGAATGTCAATAATTACATGTTAGAGTAGGTACCAAGTATTGCTTGAAGTAAGGAAAGAGATAATGATTTCCTGAAAATGTTCAGTTTCCTGTTTTTGTGTATTTTGATTACCAGCTTGAAGATTCAATCACTATTAAATGGCAATTTTGAAAAATGAAACTGCTAACATAGCTACCAAATATACCTGTGTTTCTTGGTGAATTAAGACCCAATTGTGTTTTTAAAAGTAATATTTCACTTACCACATTAAAGCAATATTGTATATACCTATCATATATACCATATATATATGAGACATAGAAGTACATGGCAAATCTTAAACTAAAATCAGACTAACTGATCCTTTATTGTTACACAACCATAGTGTCTGACCCGCATGCAATTATGCACTGATGAAAATCACAAAATATTCTTGGGTCTCCTGCCCTTAGTACAACATGTTACTACCAGAGCAGTATTACCCCTGCGTCTCCTGCCTTTAGTACAACATGTAACTCTCTAAGCAGTGTTACCCGTGCATCTCATGCCCTTTGTACAACATGTATCTTTAAAAGCAGTGTTTTCCCTGCATCTCCTGCCCTTAGTACAACATGTTACTCTCAAAGCAGTGTTACCCCTGCATCTCCTGCCATTAGTACAACATGTTACTCTCAAAGCAGTGTTACCCCTGCATCTCCTGCCTTAAGTACAACATGTAACTCTAAAAGCAGTATTACCCCTGCATCTCCTGCCCTAAGTACAACATGTAACTCTTCAAGCAGTGTTACCCCTGCATCTCCTGCCCTTAGTACAACATGTAACTCTACAAGCAGTGTTACCCCTGCATCTCCTGCTCTTAGTACAACATGTAACTCTACAAGCAGTGTTACCCCTGCTTCTCCTGCCCTTAGTACAACATGTAACTCTAAAAGCAGTGTTACCCCTGCATCTCCTGCCTTTAATACAACATGTAACTCTCAAAGCATTGTTGCCCCTGCATATCCTGCTCTTAGTACAACATGTAACTCTAAAAGCAGTGTTACCCCTGCATCTCCTGCCCTTAGTACAACATCTAACTCTCAAAGCAGTGTTACCCCTGCATCTCCTGCCTTTAGTACAACATGTAACTCTCAAAGCAGTGTTACCCCTGCATCTCCTGCCTTTAGTACAACATGTAACTCTCAAAGCAGTGTTACCCCTGCATCTCCTGCCCTTAGTACAACATATAACTCTAAAAGCAGTGTTACCCCTGCATCTCCTGCCCTTAGTACAACATGTAACTCTCAAAGCAGTGTTACCCCTGCATCTCCTGCCTTTAGTACAACATGTAACTCTACAAGCAGTGTTACCCCTGCATCGCCTGCCGTTAGTACAACATATAACTCCAGGGCCCTCAATCTATCAAATCTGCCACCGAATTTCGGTGACAGTCCCCCACCTGAAAAGTATACTTTTTTCCCCTTTTTGGGGGAAATATTCCCCCTAAAAAAAAAAAAAAAAAAAAAAATATAATTTTTTTTTTTTAAATAGAAAGATGTGTCTCATGATTATTATATCTCATTTATATTTCAATTTAATCTTTTCAAACATACTAAATTATAAAAATGCAATGGATATAGTGCAAACATGTACAAATGAAATAATGAGAGAGTAAGTAAAAAAATCCCCCAAAAAGGGAAACGCCGCGAAAATTCCCCCTCTTAAGGGCTGCAGACCCCTTCCCCCAAAGTAGTGTGAGGGCCCTGAACTCCCAAAGCAGTGTTACCCCTGCGTTTCCTGCCCTTAGTACAACATATAACTCTAAAAGCAGTGTTACCCCTGCATCTCCTGCCTTTAGCACAACATGTAACTCTCAAAGCCGTGTTACCCCTGCATCTCCTGCCTTTAGTACAACATGTAACTCTAAAAGCAGTATTACCCCTGCATCTCCTGCCCTTAGTACAACATGTAACTCTACAAGCAGTGTTACCCCTGCATCTCATGCCCTTAGTACAACATGTAACTCTACAAGCAGTGTTACCCCTGCATCTCCTGCTCTTAGTACAACATCTAACTCCCAAAGCAGTGTTACCCCTGCATCTCCTGCCCTTAGTACAACATGTAACTCTCAAAGCAGTGTTACCTCTGCATCTCCTGCCTTTAGTACAACATGTAACTCTCAAAGCAGTGTTACCCCTGCATCTCCTGCCCTTAGTACAACATATAACTCTAAAAGCAGTGTTACCCCTGCATCTCCTGCCCTTAGTACAACATGTAACTCTCAAAGCAGTGTTACCCCTGCATCTCCTGCCTTTAGTACAACATGTAACTCTACAAGCAGTGTTACCCCTGCATCGCCTGCCCTTAGTACAACATATCACTCTTAAAGCAGTGTTACCCCTGCATCTCCTGCCCTTAGTACAACATATAACTCTAAAAGCAGTGTTACCCCTGCATCTCCTGCCTTTAGCACAACATGTAACTTTAGAGCAGTGTTACCCTTGCATCTCCTGCCCTTAGTACAACATGTAACTCTCAACGCAGTGTTACCCCTGCATCTCCTGCCTTTAGTACAACATGTAACTCTACAAGCAGTGTTACCCCTGCATCTCCTACCCTTAGTACAACATACAACTCTCAAAGCAGTATTACCCCTGCATCTCCTGCTCTTAGTACAACATGCAACTCTAAAAGCAGTGTTACCACTGCATCTCCTGCCCTTAATACAACATATAACTCTAAAAGCAGTGTTGCCCTTGCATCTCCTGTCCTTAGTACAACATCTAACTCTCAAAGCAGTGTTACCCCTGCATCACCTGCCCTTAGTACAACATGTAACTCTCAAAGCAGTGTTACCCCTGCATCCCCTGCCCTTAGTACACCATCTAACTCTCAAAGCAGTGTTACCCCTCCATCTCCTGCCCTTAGTGCAACATGTAACTCTCAAAGCAGTGTAACCCCTGCATCTCCTGCCCTTAGTACAACATATAACTCTCGAAGCAGTGTTACCCCTACATCTCCTGCTCTTAGTACAACATGTAACTCTCAAAGCAGTGTTACCCCTGCATCTCCTGTCTTTAGTACAACATGTAACTCTACAAGCAGTGTTACCCCTGCATCTCCTGCCCTTAGTACAACATATAACTCTCAAAGCAGTATTACCCGTGCATCTCCTACCCTTAGTACAACATTTAACTCTAAAAGCAGTGTTACCCCTGCATCTCCTGCCCTTAGTACAACATCTAACTCTCAAAGCAGTGTTACCCCTGCATCTCCTGCCTTTAGAACAACATGTTACTCTCTAAGCAGTGTTACCCCTGCATCTCATGTCCTTCGTACAACATGTAACTCTAACAGCAGTATTACCCCTGCATCTCCTGCCCTTAGTCAAACATGTAACTCTAAAAGCAGTGTTACCCCTGCATCTCCTGCCCTTAGTACAACATGTAACTCTACAAGCAGTGTTACCCCTGCATCTCCTGCCCTTAGTACAACATGTAACTCTACAAGCAGTGTTACCCCTGCATCTCCTGCCTTAAGTACAACATGTAACTCTACATGCAGTGTTATCCCTGCATCTCCTGCCTTTAGTACAACATGTAACTCTCAAAGCAGTGTTACCCCTGCATCTCCTGCTCTTAGTACAACATATAACTCTAAAAGCAGTGTTACCCCTGCATCTCCTGCCCTTAGTACAACATCTAACTCTCAAAGCAGTGTAACCCCTGCATCTCCTGCCCTTAGTACAACATGTAACTCTCAACGCAGTGTTACCCCTGCATCTCCTGCCTTTAGTACAACATGTAACTCTACAAGCAGTGTTACCCCTGCATCTCCTGCCCTTAGTACAACATATAACTCTCAAAGCAGTATTACCCCTGCATCTCCTGCCCTTAGTACAACATGTAACTCTACAAGCAGTGTTACTCCTGCATCTCCTGCTCTTAGTACAACATCTAACTCTAAAAGCAGTGTTACCCCTGCATCTCCTGCCCTTAGTACAACATGTTACTCTCAAAGCAGTGTTACCCCTGCATCTCCTGCTCTTAGTACAACATGCAACTCTAAAAGCAGTGTTACCACTGCATCTCCTGCCCTTAGTACAACATATAACTCTAAAAGCAGTGTTGCCCTTACATCTCCTGCCCTTAGTACAACATCTAACTCTCAAAGCAGTGTTACCCCTGCATCACCTGCCCTTAGTACAACATGTAACTCTCAAAGCAGTGTTACCCCTGCATCTCCTGCCTTTAGTACAACATCTAACTCTCAAAGCAGTGTTACCCCTGCATCTCCTGCCCTTAGTACAACATGTAACTCTCAAAGCAGTGTAACCCCTGCATCTCCTGCCCTTAGTACAACATATAGCTCTCTAAGCAGTGTTATCCCTACATCTCCTGCCCTAAGTAGAACATGTAACTCTCAAAGCAGTGTTACCCCTGCATCTCCTGCCTTTAGTACAACATGTAACTCTACAAGCACTGTTACCCCTGCATCTCCTGCCCTTAGTACAACATATAACTCTCAAAGCAGTATTACCCCTGCATCTCCTGCCCTTAGTACAACATTTAACTCTAAAAGCAGTGTTACCCCTGCATCTCCTGCCCTAAGTACAACATCTAACTCTCAAAGCAGTGTTACCCCTGCATCTTCTGCCTTTAGTACAACATGTTACTCTCTAAGCAGTGTTACCCCTGCATCTCATGCCCTTCGTACAACATGTAACTCTAACAGCAGTATTACCCCTGCATCTCCAGCCCTTAGTACAACATGTAACTCTAAAAGCAGTGTTACCCCTGCATCTCCTGCCCTTAGTACAACATGTAACTCTACAAGCAGTGTTACCCCTGCATCTCCTGCCCTTAGTACAACATGTAACTCTACAAGCAGTGTTACCCCTGCATCTCCTGCCTTTAGTACAACATGTAACTCTACATGCAGTGTTACCCCTGCATCTCCTGCTCTTAGTACAACATGAAACTCTAAAAGCAGTGTTACCCCTGCATCTCCTGCCCTTAGTACAACATGTAACTCTACAAGCAGTGTTACCCCTGCATCTCCTGCTCTTAGTACAACATGTAACTCTCAAAGCAGTGTTACCCCTGCATCTCCTGCCCTTAGTACAAAATGTAACTCTACATGCAGTGTTACCCCTGCATCTCCTGATCTTAGTACAACATGTAACTCTAAAAGCAGTGTTACCCCTGCATCTACTGCCTTTAATACAACATGTAACTCTACAAGCAGTGTTACCCCTGCATCTCCTGCCCTTAGTACAACATGTAACTCTACATGCAGTGTTACCCCTGTCTCTCCTGCCCTTAGTACAACATGTAACTCTACAAGCAGTGTTACACCTGCATCACCTGCCCTTAGTACAACATGTAACTCTACAAGCAGTGTTACCCCTGCATCTCCTGCTCTTAGAACAACCTGTAACTCTACAAGCAGTGTTACCCCTGCATCTCCTGCCCTTAGTACAACATGTTACTCTACATGCAGTGTTACCCCTGCATCTCCTGCTCTTAGTATAACATGTAACTCTAAAAGCAGTGTTACCCCTGCATCTCCTGCCCTTAGTACAGCATGTAACTCTACATGCAGTGTTACCCCTGCATCTCCTGCCCTTAGTACAACATGTAACTCTACAAGCAGTATTACCCCCTGCATCTCCTGCCCTTAGTACAACATGTTACTCTACATGCAGTGTTACCCCTGCATCTCCTGCTCTTAGTAGAACATGTAACTCTACAAGCAATGTTACCCCTGCGTCTCCTGCCAGTGACCAGTGACTGGCTCCCTGCCGCATTTCCTTCAGTGTCCAGGCTCGCTCCCATGTTCTGTCAACCTGCAATCAAATGGTACATTCATGTGAAGCCTGATCAGTAGCCAAAATAGCCCATGGCTACTGAATTCTTTTTAAGGCTACTAAAATCTCAAAATGTCTGCTTTTTTGTAAATTATATGGGGAAAAAGCAGATTTTCAACCTTTCTGAGCAAACATTCTAAATAAGAACGATGGACTTTTCATTCCACTACAGTTTCCTGCCACTGATGTAATAAATTATATTTGTGCAGGGAGGGATTTGAAGTTTCCTGCCACCAATATTTGTGTATATATATATTTTGGAATGCTTATGATATGTTAGCGACTTGCACACAATTAACTAGCAACACATGCCTTTAATGGCATTCCAATAATTAACAAGCAAATTCGTTGAATAGATATCCCCCGCCAATATGCTTCTGGACACAAAAGTGTTAAATTTGACACTCAAAAAAGGAAATTTTCAAGATACAAAGGGCCATAACTCCGTTAACAGATGGTGTACAATGCCATTTGGCGTGCATCATCCTCTTATCCATATATATACTCATACCAAGTTTCAATGAAATTCGCCAAAGCACTTCCAAGATATGGCTCCGGACGGACGGAAAGACGGAGGGAAAGACGCAAGGACAGAAAGACGCAAGGACGGACGGACAACGCCAAAACAATATCCCTCAGCCTATGGCAGGGGATAATTAGTGACTTGTAAACAATTAATTAGTAAAACATGCCTTTAATTAATCAATATGTTAATATGGTCAGTCGAACATAAACATAAAGTATATGATATTCACATGCAAAAGCTTTTAATCACTAATCCAAGGAAGACTGTGCTGAGGTTCAGTGTGGGTGATAATTTGTGATGAATGAGCGAATTATTTAATAACAGTGCATGCTTTTTATTTGAGATGTTTTTAAAGTCAGAGTGATCCATATGATTTTAATTTATTCCTGATCACTTGATCACTTAAATGTGAAATGACAATGACAATAGGTTTATTTGTAATGTAAGGCCTCCGGCCCAAAATACAAACATACATGCATTAATCATAAGTAGTGGCATGGTATATAATATTAACAACAATAATGGTAAGACGTGTTAAGTAAAAACAAAAAAAGAATTATGCTTATAGACATACAATTAATCATGTAAGCGTTCGTTAAATGTATTTGAAATGTTATCGAAGACAAGTGTTATCAAATTATTTTGTAGCACATTTATGAATGAAACAGTATCGCACAAAATATAAACTATATGCAAGTTTGCCTTCAGTTACAGTAAACTCTCCTGTAATTTATATGCAACGTCAAGATATCTGCTCAATGCAAAAATAGCTTGTTGTCTAGTGTCAGACATAATTAGTACAAATAAATGTTCTGATATTGTACATTCCAACCAGTTATTCATTAAATATTGGTCTCTTATATGATTATAAACAGGGCAGACTAATAAAAAGTGAAACTCATTTTCGATACTATGCACATTTCTATGTACGCACAATGGACAGAATCTATATTCCCTGTCAATACCGATATGACGACCCTTTTCTATAATAAGTTGGTGGCCAGAACAACGAAAATTCGACAGACACTGTTTTAAACGATATGGCAATGGTGTAGATAAGTAGCGCTCTGGCTCAATTAAGCTTTTAAACAGTTTATAGTGTAAGCCTTTTGCACGAGAATTTATATCCCCTAAAAGGGTTTGCTTCGCACAGTCAACTAGTCTGGTATGGAAAACCTTGTAAGAGATGGATTGCACTTTTTATTTGCCATATACAACATTAAATCTTATACATGTAGTATTCTTTTTAGATGTATAGGGTTTGTTCACTGGTGAGAATTTTTTTTATGTCTTTATCAATAAATTGTATTAAATTGTTTCCTTGTATTATCTATGATAATATTATTGTGTATTATTACTATGAAATTCTGTTCTGTTCTGTTCTGATTTTCGTCTGAGCACTGTTGGACACTAAAGAGGTAGAAGGTGCTCAAAACACCAAGGTAATTAATGTTGAAATGTCTGAAAAATTGATTTTAAAATAGCAAGCTTCAGCTTACAAAATATCTAAACCCAAAACTGATAAGCCTCAAAAAACATTTTTTTTTTATTAAACTGCTATTATGCATTCAACTCCTTTAACAATGGATTCTGAACATGCGCTACCCTCTGCCATTTCCAAAACGTGATTTCAGAAGTTCTCTGCTTCACATGCAAATGAAAGTGCCAGTTTTCTTCTGGAGGATTTTTCTGTATATGTTTATTTGCAGCCAACTGTATCAAAGCTTAAAATATAAATGTTTGAAATCAGACTGTGACCTCATCATGTTCAACTCATTTGGTGGCAATTAAAAGGTCAATAAGAGGCCTAACAAGGAGAAATGTGATTAAATTGGGCGAAAATGCAACTGTCGATGATATTTTATTTAAAAATGGAACCATTGTTTGCCTTTTTTTTCATAACAATAATTCAGGAATTTTTCAATTCTATTCAGATCTGATGAGATTGTTACTGCATTTGCCTGTAGCATGTCTACATTGTATTTGTAGTGTCTGCCCTCTTAATGAATACATACGACTTTTAGAAGTAAACAAATACAAAAACATGCATGTTTTATATGTCAATCTATACTAAAATGTGTATTCTTGGACATAACAACGAAAACAGCATTTAAATCAGCAATGTTTTGACAAAATATTGGCTACACTTGCTCCCTGAAGTAATCTGTATCATGTACCATGGTTTTCATAATAACGACCCTTCTGATTGGTTGCTTAGGTTTGTTACTTTGCCCATGTGCTTGTTGTAAAAATAGTATCTTCATGGAAAAACGTAAGTCTTGCTAATGTTGACCTTGTTATTAACATATTTTGACATTTTATTCAAAAATAAGCGGCATATTAAAGATTTGATGAGGCTACTATTAATCCATCAACAAACTAACATAATTGTGTTTTATGTAATTTAAATTCATAGCCTCACTCTGGAATAAACATGACCTACTTTCCACGAACACAGCAAATCATGAGAATGATCGTCGTAATAGTCATTGATAACCATCAAATAAAAACAACTTCTAAAAATTTTTCGTTAAAGGCATGATACTATGAGGAGAACGATACTATGAGAAAAAAAATTGAGTACATTTTGACTAGCTCATATAAAACTCTTAACTTCAGTCCTGATGACAGAAATTAAATATTACCTTGCAAATTTTGACATCCCTTTGTTCTGAGATATTAAAATCTAAAACTTAATACTAAAACAAATATCAGTGGCACAAAACTGCAGTGGGACGAAACGTCCATAAACCCGTATTTGGGCTACTCATTTAGATTTCTGAGTGCCAACTTTGAAAGTCTTTATTATACGCATACACAATATAACCAAATTCAACAAATGGTTATTGTAAAATCATAAATATTGTTGTTATTTTTCTAGAAATAAACAATCAAAGCAAGTGTACTTCCGAAACATCCAATCAATAACAAATCCGAAATGTCAGTTCGAAATATGGTACACTACGCTCACATATCAGTTTCTTACATAATTTTCGTTACTAATTGTTAGGCAAACTTATTATTATTATTGTGCTCGATAAAATACACGCAATATAGTAGAATGCAAGTACTTGTTTGAATGCTGCTGTCGTCTCTGAATTTGACAAATCGGGAGGTGTTGCGTTCGCCATTTTGTATGACAGTGTCACATGATCATGTGCTCAGGCTACATACCAATAAATGTTTAAAGAACTTATCTATTCAAAGTCGCGTAAGCACACAAACACTGAAGCACGGTTAATACGACATTTTGAGGTTAAAACAACTTTGAAAATAATCATCAGGAACGCAGAGTCAGTTTTAAATGTAATGGTTAAAGGGATCTTTTCACGGTTTGGTAAATTGACAAAATTGAAAAAAGTTGTTTTAGATTCGCAAATTTTCGGTTTAGTTATGATATTTGTGAGGAAACAGTATTACTGATTATTTGCCATGGTCTAATATAGCCATTTTATGCATCTTTTGACGATTTAAAAACCTAAAAATTATAAAGCGTTGCAACGCGAAACGATTGAATAATTTGGAGAGTTCTGTTGTTGTCGTTTAAATTTGTGAAACTACGAAGTTTGCTTATATAACGGCAGGATAGCTCGGTTGGCTAAAGCGTTTTTACTTCAGGATTCCGGGGGTCACTGGTTCGAGCCCTGCTGCGGTCTAATGTTTTTTCATTTTTTAATTTTTTTTTACTGGAGCTTTTAAAATTTAATGTTTACATTTATCAATATAAAGCATTTAATGACAAACTTCAAAACATGCCAAAATCTGTGAAAAGGCCCCTTTAATGTTAGAGTTGATTCGCTTTTACTTGATAAAAAACACGAATTACAACATCAGACCTTATTCCAAATACATGTACATCTGTTTAACTGACGACTTTTTTTCTTCGCAACTCGTCTACTCCGTATATAAACCATTTTACTGCTATTTGGTTGTATTACACTAATATTCAACAAAACTTAGTGGATTCAGTTCATATTTATTTCATCCTTTCGTAAATAAGCAAACACCAAGATGATCCCAACTTCCTCCTCCCAGATATATTTCCTAAAAGAAATCAACCGTTGTCTTTTTTCGAACGTCAACAGGGTATTCAGTTAGTAGATGGTTACATATTGACCGCATACAGATCTCTGCATAAAGACACACATGGTATATGAGAATGTCCAAAATAGTCGACATAGCAGTAACTATTACATAACTTTTCACTGTAATTTGCTAGCCTGTGCTTAAATATATAAATTTCTGTGTGCTATAAACACGACTTTCGTTAAATCAATGAACCTACTTAAACTGAATTCGCCAATCGTTCACTTAATACCTCGCGAGACGCACAACATGTTACATTAAAGTTTTTAGACAAGTTTGTATGGACTGAAGTGACTGCGGTATGAATAAAATTGTTTTCGGATAATAATTCGATAATGTTAAAATGTGCTTTTGTAGCCTAGTTTTTTAAAACAATTTTAAGAGATAAGCGATAAAATATTGATTAAAATACATCCTAATAAAACGTATCACCAGCAAGTGTTTCGATATACTTATACATATATATATCAAGCATGAAAATGTATATGATTAGTTATGAAGGCCATCTGAGTGCAAGATGAGGGCCACTCGTCACCGACGTCACTTAAGTCTGCAAGTGTCTGCACAAAGTGTCACTGGACACGTTTCTGCCTTAACACACAAATGGCGGCAAATCAAGTCGGCGTTTGTTGCACCATATATACTGCGAGCGGACTGAGTGGCGATGCAGTCTTGCCGCACCTGTGCAGCAGGCAACCCGGGGTCACTACCGATGAGCTGAAATCCGTCCGGAAATTGTATTTTGCCGGTATCCACTGTTGCTGTGTTAGAGGGCAGCGGCGTAGAGGCAGGGTGCGCTCCGTGATATAAGGCCGGCAACACCGACACATCGGCACAGCCGTAAAAACGGTCCTGTGGACCACATCCCACATTTGTCCTGTTGCAGCAGTCGGGGTGTTGGAAGTTACAGTTGTTGTTAGAATCTACAAGAATAAACAATGACACTGTTTTCATCCCTGTCGTATGTATGTAATTGATTTGATCTGAAATGATGTAAATATATTTTCTTGTAATGAACTCACATAGTGTAAATACTGTTGTCATAGTTTGAGTTTAGTTTGACCGAAAAAAATGTCTGCATTCATATTCTAAAATATAGATGTTTGTATTCCACTGATAGGTTGAGCTGTTAATAGATGGATACCAACACGTGATGCACTTAATTTGGAACAATTAAAGAACATATTAGTATACTTACTCGTAACCCATTCCCACTGTATGACGCACCGTGTGCACGTGAGATCTCGTGGCAGTACGAGGAATAGGTATTTATACCCAGTTCCGGTGGGCGACTCCTTCGGCTCGTGGATATACCTACTTTCACCGCTAGGGGTCGTCAGCAAGTACCTGTTCAGACACTCCTGCGTCACGGGCTTGTTGACGTCATTGTTTGGACAGATGCGAAACGTGGAATACCCGCCATGGTTCACCGTTATTTCTGTTAATGATTACCAAATGTCTTTGAGAAATTTCGATGAAGTGAATGAGATACAATCGTATGTAACACAGTTTAATGTTTAAAAATAAAGGAAAGCTGTTGAGGGAAAACGTACCCAGCTTGATGAGAATTGTCTGCCCCTGCGTGTAATTCTGAACCAGAATGCCTCGTGCGTACATTCCACCAGCCTCGTTGTCCGGGTTTCCACATAGGCTACACGTCATCTGTAGAAAATAATTTTCTCAAACGTTTTAATGTAACATTTTAAACTTAAAGTTCACGAACGTGTTCACCTAACTACAGTACGACAAACAATTTAAGTAGCATATACAAGTGCACATACAAATGGTAAAATATCAGTTGCGGTGAAAACCAATCAACTTACGCCAGCAGGACATCTGACTCCATGATCGTTGGTGTTGACGGGTACCGGAAATCCGTATCGCCATGCGGACGATCGCGCCGGCGGCTCCAGCAAGCGTCCGTGTCCCCAGACACCGTATGCCATCCCACATAACAGCAGGGCGAGGTTGGCAGCGATAATCTGTGTATCCATAAGAACGACAAAAGTGTTGCCGGAGTAAAACAGACACGCGGTCTATAATTATGTAAATGACACTCACTCTTAAATTCCCTGATTAAAGACGTTGTATTTAATCGGATTCTGTTATATTTTATTTTTATTTTAGTAAATTATCAATATTGTTCAACAACTATATTTTTATATCGAGTATCGTGGTTCACAATGTGCGCGACACCGATCCATTCATGAATCTTCCCCCAGCATACCCAATGTCCACACAGCGTCCTTACTTATAGTAGCCTGAGTGGCCGTAGACGATACCGCTCTTCCGGCACCGATCGCTTCCCTGGTGTTGTGGTTTTCCTCGTCTTCATGTAACGCATGATTAATAACCATCCACACATCTGAGAGGAACTGCTGCATGAGTCACACTCCACGCTGTAGCTATATCCCTTATCGGTAATATGTGACAAGCCTTTAACCGAAATAATAATTTCAGGATGTAAATAATGAAAATTAATTACTAGTACATTCGCTGTTTTGACGGCTGGGATAGGATATGGGCTTTCGTAAGGACCAGGAAAATAACATCTTTGGCAGTTAAATGCGAAAATTACACGATAATCATTATTTGACAGTACGTAGCGTATATTTAACAGCGAAGTAAACAAATTCATGTAAAATAGGTGCAATAAACACCTATTTTATGTGCATTTCTTTCTAAAATTACACAATCGAATGTATCGAGAGTATTTAATCAATAAGTTTATTTCATAGTTTTTTTATCATACAATATGAGTTATAGAAATTAATATTCGTATATGTATCTCATATAAATGGATTGTTGGCCATGAAAGGAAGTGTTTACGTAATCATCGCATGTTGATCTAGTTAAAGAGCCCCGTTACACATGGGGCTATGTGTACTAAACATATTTACGTTTAACTTTCAAAATACACTCTCTGGATTCAGATGGGTTCATTGTGTTAGCATGTCACCAACCGGGTCAATGTTAGCCCTAATATCGGGTACATTGTATTATCGGCTTAGGAGCATGCGCGAGGACTTGCAAACAAATCAAGATTTGTGTGCACGAATAGGCAGTTCTTTGTTAAGAATGTTTTAAAGCAATATAATGTGCGAACAGGTAAAACCCGCCTTTATAACATAAGCTGTTGGCCATCGTATTAAATGCACGGTATTCTCCACACGGCTCCAAATATATATGAGCCTCGCTCTGGGAAAACGGGGTTTAATGCATGTGCTGATAGTGTCGTCCCAGATAAGCCAGTGCAGTCCACATATGCAAATCAGGGAGGACACTTTCCGCATATAATACATTTTTTCTAAGAAAATACTTCATTTAAACAAAAAATACCATAAAAGCGGTACATTTTGTTCCTGATTAGCATATGTAGGACCCAAGATAATTTAGGACGACACTTTGCACACATGCATAAAACCCCGTTTTCCAAGAGCGAAGCTCTTCTGTTGTACAAGGAAACATACAATCACATTATTTATATACGTTTGTTTATTCACGAGAAGTACAACCGATATGCAACGTTTATATAATCTTAATTAATTTCAGTTTAGTCGCTGTTGTTCCTTATTGCGATGGTTTGGTAGATGGTAATGTACTTTATTTTACTTGTAATGTATCACGGGGTAACGAAGTATGTTTACACAGTCAGAGAAGCACATTCCGTTGTGCTCACGTGGCTGCTACAGGTTCTTAGTGAACCCGGTAGTTGACTCTTGGGACGGATTAGACGCTGAGCAGTTAGGGCAACTTATACCAGGACATTCGAGTTCGGATAAGGTGTAAACTCTTGACTGAAAGTTTATTCGCCAGAACGTCCCACTTAACCATAGCTTCTTATGTCAGCAATAGCAATTTTAACCAACAATATGTTGATGTGCACATTTTTTTATACCAAAAGTGCTAAAAAGTAACCGATAACAAATACTAGTATGCAGTTCTTCATCGTTATAACGTATGTGGAGATGTTCAAATCTTACCCGATGCCACTCTCGTATGTGGAGAAGCTGAAATCTTACCCGATGCCACTCTCGTATGTGGAGAAGCTGAAATCTTACCCGGCGCCACTGCTCGTATGTGGAGAAGCTGAAATCTTACCCGGCGCCACTGCTCGTATGTGGAGAAGCTGAAATCTTACCCGGCGCCACTGCTCGTATGTGGAGAAGCTGAAATCTTACCCGGCGCCACTCACGTATGTGGAGAAGCTGAAATCTTACCCGGCGCCACTCTCGTATGTGGAGAAGCTTCAAATCTTACCCGGCGCCACTGCTCGTATGTGGAGAAGCTGAAATCTTACCCGGCGCCACTGCTCGTATGTGGAGAAGCTGAAATCTTACCCGGCGCCACTGCTCATATGTGGAGAAGCTGAAATCTTACCCGGCGCCACTGCTCGAAGGTGGAGAAGCTGTAATCTTACCCGGCGCCACTGCTCATATGTGGAGAAGCTGAAATCTTACCCGGCGCCACTGCTCGTAGGTGGAGAAGCTGTAATCTTACCCGGCGCCACTGCTCGTATGCGGAGAAGCTGAAATCTTACCCGGCGCCACTGCTCGTATGAGGAGAAGCTGAAATCTTACCCGGCGCCACTCTCGTATGTGGAGAAGCTTCAAATCTTACCCGGCGCCACTGCTCGTATGTGGAGAAGCTGAAATCTTACCCGGCGCCACTGCTCGTATGTGGAGAAGCTGAAATCTTACCCGTCGCCACTGCTTGATGTGGAGAAGCTCAAATCTTACCCGGCGCCACTCTTGTATGCGGAAAAGTTCAAATCCGTCCCGTTGCCAATCTCGTATGTGGAGTAGCTCACTCTCGTATGTGGAGTAGCTCACTCTCGTATGTGGAGAAGCTCACTCTCGTATGTGGAGTAGCTCACTCTCGTATGTGGAGAAGCTCACTCTCGTATGTGGAGTAGCTCACTCTCGTATGTGGAGTAGCTCACTCTCGTATGTGGAGTAGCTGACTCTCGTATGTGGAGTAGCTCACTCTCGTATGTGGAGTAGCTCACTCTCGTATGTGGAGTAGCTCACTCTCGTATGTGGAGAAGCTCACTCTCGTATGTGGAGTAGCTGACTCTCGTATGTGGAGTAGCTCACTCTCGTATGTGGAGTAGCTCACTCTCGTATGTGGAGTAGCTCACTCTCGTATGTGCAGTAGCTCACTCTCGTATGTGGAGTAGCTCACTCTCGTATGTGGAGAAGCTCACTCTCGTATGTGGAGTAGCTCACTCTCGTATGTGGAGTAGCTCACTCTCGTATGTGGAGTAGCTCACTCTCGTATGTGGAGTAGCTCACTCTCGTATGTGGAGAAGCTCACTCTCGTATGTGGAGTAGCTCACTCTCGTATGTGGAGTAGCTCACGCTCGTATGTGGAGTAGCTCACTCTCGTATGTGGAGAAGCTCACTCTCGTATGTGGAGTAGCTCACTCTCGTATGTGGAGAAGCTCACTCTCGTATGTGGAGTAGCTCAATCTCGTATGTGGAAAAGCTCACTCTCGTATGTGGAGTAGCTCACTCTCGTATGTGGAGAAGCTCACTCTCGTATGTGGAGTAGCTCACTCTCGTATGTGGAGTAGCTCACTCTCGTATGTGGAGTAGCTCACTCTCGTATGTGGAGAAGCTCACTCTCGTATGTGGAGTAGCTGACTCTCGTATGTGGAGTAGCTCACTCTCGTATGTGGAGTAGCTCACTCTCGTATGTGGAGTAGCTCACTCTCGTATGTGGAGTAGCTCACTCTCGTATGTGGAGTAGCTCACTCTCGTATGTGGAGTAGCTCACTCTCGTATGTGCAGTAGCTCACTCTCGTATGTGGAGTAGCTCACTCTCGTATGTGGAGTAGCTCACTCTCGTATGTGGAGTAGCTCACTCTCGTATGTGGAGTAGCTCACTCTCGTATGTGGAGAAGCTCACTCTCGTATGTGGAGTAGCTCACTCTCGTATGTGGAGTAGCTCACTCTCGTATGTGGAGTAGCTCACTCTCGTATGTGGAGTAGCTCACTCTCGTATGTGGAGTAGCTCACTCTCGTATGTGGAGTAGCTCACTCTCGTATGTGGAGTAGCTCACTCTCGTATGTGGAGTAGCTCACTCTCGTATGTGGAGTAGCTCACTGTCGTATGTGGAGTAGCTCACTCTCGTATGTGGAGTAGCTCACTGTCGTATGTGGAGTAGCTCACTCTCGTATGTGGAGTAGCTCACTCTCGTATGTGGAGTAGCTCACTCTCGTATGTGGAGAAGCTCACTCTCGTATGTGGAGTAGCTCACTCTCGTATGTGGAGAAGCTGAAATATGTCCGGCGACACTCTCGATTGTGAAGAAGTTCAAATATGCCCCGGAGCCACTGCTCGTATGTGGAGAAGTTTAAATATGTCCCGGCGCCACTGTCGCATGCGGAGAAGTTCAAATATGTTCCGGTGCCACTTTCTGTATGCGCAGAATCTCTTGTCTGTCCCGCCGCTTCTTTCTGTGTGCTAGCAAGTTCGAGTTACCGTAGTCCCTGTCGCTACTTATTTGTGCGTTGAAGTCTCAGATTGTCCCACTCCTACTTCTGTTGAGCTCACCGTACGACCGGCTCTTGGATCCACTCGAAAGTCGGTCCAGTACATGTCATTGCTATTTTGTTTAACTATATTTTTTTTTTTCCGAACCTTAACCTATTATGAGTCGAAACTGATTTTCTACAAATCCAAACATTATTTTAACGTAAAATCGGGTTAAGTTTAGAGTGGACATTTTTATATATTTTAAAACGTATTGATTTTATAACTTGTAACAAAAATCTAGCAATAAACATTAGTTGATATCGCTTTGTAACTATTTCGCTACGGAAACATTTAAAAAATAATCCATATTGTTTAAAATAAAAAGTGTGCTGTGTAAATCTATTTGTTTTAACATTCAAAACTTTAAAAACAAAGAATTTTTCCTGCATCGATAAAATTTAACTTTTTAAGTAGTAAAACGTTATTAAAAGTTTGTCACGTGATCGCAGATGGTCTTATGGACGTACATTTTCTAATACTGGCTGTTTTGCGAACACGCTGAACATTACCTTCCTACTCGTTTCGCTCCCTCACATCATAACTTGAATTGATTTGCTAAATGTCTTTGTTTTGATTGTTTGTCGCTAATTGCATTTCATAAAACATCTGCAAAGAAGTAATACGAATACGAATTATCACGGTTTTCATATGAACTGGGAGGTTTGCAAATTTGTGTACTATTTGGAATAGTATCATTTTATAACAAGTTTCTTTTAATTGAATATCAAGGGACGCACATTTTCAAAAGGTACTGTTCAGGGTACTACTCAAAAAGAGCAGGTTGAAAATTGAACCATTCCAGTTAATTGCTTTGATTACTTTACAAATCTATAAAATGCCAGTTAATATTTGCACTTTTTAATTTGAAACAGGTTTTCAAAACATTTGCTTTGATCAACCTTAAGGGCTAGAATAGAAGTGAGGCCTTTCGCCAATATTAAGCTCGTTCTATTATTGGTTATACATATTTCGCAAATAATCACTAAATTCCCACTAAACTCTTCATTATTATACAACCTGTGGGTATTCGTATTACTTCTTTGCGGATGATTTTATTTTGTTTTATGAATCAATTCTCTTATGATTCAGAAAGCTCATGTACAGGATTTGTGCATTAGGCAGCCACTGTCTTAAATCCGCCACCCGCTACAAATTAGCATTTAAAATGGTGCTTATTGTTTTGTTCGTCTTTAACAATAGGAAAGAGTTAAAACACTGACATGTTTTCGTATTGATGCGGCGATTACAAAATTATGTGATTATATTCATAGACGTGGATTTCTACGTCTCTGTCATCGTTGTATAGCATCCCCTTAACCCTTTTCCCACTCAGAAGCAAAGTGAAAATGTCTATGTGCAAACACCATAAAACCAGAACAGCCTGCGAGTCACTCGCATCCTGTTCAGGTTTTATGCTGTTAACTTCAAAGGGACTACAAATTCGTCAAAATACGTATCTAAGCGTCAAAGTACGTATCTAAGTGGTAATGTTTAATGTCAATATATGTCACGGGAAAAATCTACGTATCATAATGCGCATGCGCAATTTTGAAGCCCAACATGGTGTCCACGATATAATTTACTTGCCGCGTAATGTACATATGTGCACACTCTTTTTTTATTAAACACTTTTTATGTTAAATTTCCACACGCAAAACTGCAAATTAAACAAATGTGTGCACTTCAATTTTTAAATCAATTAATACCACGTGACGTCGACAAAAAGCTCCGTTTCCCCACAAATAAATATTAGAAATACTTCGAAGTATTTCAGGAAATTGCAAAAAAAAATGTAACTATTGAGTTGTTTTCGTGAAATATAAACAAATGTTGTTTTGTTTTTTTGGTTTTGAACAATATGGAAATTGCTTTGGAAAAGGTGTTGCATACAAAATAAAATTTAAATCATTTTTTACTTTTCAATAAGAAAGTCAGATAAATGCATGTCCTGTTTAACAATTGAAAAAGCATTGCATATTGCTGAATATTTTGTTCATTACCAAATAGTTGAAATGAACCCCCCCCCCCCCCCAAAAAAAAAAAATGCCAGCAAATGCGTATTGAATCTCACTAAATTTATGTTACATTTTGGTCTTACTTAATATGCTACACACATTTTCCTATCTGAATGAATGCGTGTATTTTGAAGCTTTCTGAGGTCCTTCGGCGCCTGATGCTGCCTTATGTGAGGACCCGGAGTGTGCCGCATAATTCCTACCTTATTTACTAACTCACGAAACTTGAGACGAAATATTAATTATCGGTGCACTTTCTACCATTTTAGTTTTTACTGAAAGATATTGGTGTGGTAGTGTTTTGAGGGGGTGGAGGGGGGGTATCAGGTGGAAACCCGACCTGTTCGGTATGAGCACGAACCAAGCTCACGTGTGCCGGAGGCAGGGATCGAACCCGGGCCGCCCAGGTGAGAAGCCCGTGTACCAACCACTGCGCAAACCGGAAATCCTGTGTACATCTGAAACCAAGTATTTAAAACAAAACAAGCAAATCCCTCTGAAAGTTCACTATGTGGAATATTTCCGGTACTAAAGTGAGAAGTTAGTGTACATTATTAACAACCGTTCTTCTTGATTTATTCGTGCAATAATTGTATTTTGATAAAAAAAATTAACCTATTTGTTAGTGTGTTTTAATATGGACAGCTTCACAAATGCATGTGTAAAAATACATTGTTCAAAACTCCGGTTTTATGATATGTACTTTATGTAATGAATTTAATGGTGTAAACAAATTTTCCTCTTGCTATCATGGAACTAAAACTACACGTACATGACGACCAAAATCACTTCCAAAGTCAGAATGTTTATTACATGTATATGCTTAATATCATTACATAAATTATATGTAAACATAAAACACGAACTAATGCTTAGTTTTGCTATTCACATAGCACATCAAAATCTTCGTAGAATGATATGAACAAACACAATATGTAAATTGTTGCCGTACGTCTCATTTTTGCGTTCTCGGTCACAATCATTATATGTTTGTAAATCCATATAAAAAGTATTAAAACAAAACATTCAAAGATGTTATGCGACTTTTTAAACATGCAAACAATAATATCTGAATTAAAAAATAAATATTACACAGAGGTAGTGCTGTAACACGAAACAAATATAGTAGTTACATTTCGAGAACGTTTGCTAGAGTATTCTAATGAAATCGTTAAAGGGGCATTTTTACGTTTTGGTAAATTGACAAAATTAAGAAAGTTGTTTCAGATTCGCAAAGTTTCGTTTTAGTTATGATATTTGTGAGGAAACAGTAATACTAAACATTTACCATGCTTTAAAATATCCATTATAGACCGTTCCAGGATTTAGTAATTACCCAATTATCTCCCCTGAATACTCTCCGCGTCCGCCATTACACTACTGCCTAACAACCGGTAACATATATAAGACAGCGCGGTTTATTCAACGGGTGAATTTCTTTCTTTTTGTAAAACTTTTTTGTTTGTCATGCAAATTGTATGAAATAAAGTTTTTCTGCTAGAGGAAATGTTAAGTTAGTGTTATAACAGAAAAAATGTTTGAAAAACGTGCATTTTTTAGGTATTTGTCTAGGAAAACTAACACATTGACACATTAAAAAAGCATTTAATTAAATTAAATGCAATATTTATCATTTGATTATATGCATCAATCTTAAAATCGCGTAATCCTTTGCATTCCAGTGTTGAATTGTCCGTTTGTTCTGCATAATCCGATTATCTCGTTTTGATCAGATATTATCCAGACCTAACTAACAACATGGTGTCATCCCGGGGTGTCATAAACCACACTGGGTGGCAGATGACAGTCTGGTCATTAAACACAATTGATGATGCCATCATGTCTTCTCTTTCTGGTAGTATTAAGCAGTCATTTGGTTTAATATTTTACCTCCGACATACTTAACAGTTGCGTACATTAGATATGTTACATATTGTACAAATTAAAAGTTATGTCCAATATAGAATATCAGAAATTATACACCGTAAAGATACAAGCCCGTTTTATCCCTGGTTTAGTTTATGAAAAAAAGTATTTGATAATTATAAAATTTACCTAAAAAAATAACATTTAACGTTTTTAGCGGGTATTGGTTAATTCAAACTACGTCATTTCGTATGAAGATTTAATGTTACGACAATGCACGAACGACATCATAAAAACAAGAAATTACATTTGACACCAACGGGGGTAAATAATGTTTTAACAAAAATATGTATATAGATATATGTGTGTTAAAATGTTAGATATTTGCCACTCATACTCACTAGTAACGAGTTTTCAATATACATGAAAACACAGTTCAATTTGCATCATGTAAAGTTGTGTTTTTCAGTTGTATGTTTATATTCCTCAATAGCGTCATTCTCTGTACAAAACCAATCAAATTAAAATTGCATGTAAATACTGCTATGCACTTCGCTTTTAATAGGGCTTGTAGTACGTTTATTTTCAATGCACCCCTTACGTACTCATGCCATTCATAATTATATTTTTATAATTAGATGTATTACTTTTGTAATTTATTGAAGCTTTTCTGCAAAAAATAATACGGCTTATGCATAGAGCTCTTTGTTGTGTCAAATTGTCGGCCTTTCAGTCTTCAGATAATCTTTACTTTGATGCTAATGACGCGTTTTTTAAGATGCCAATAAATATATTAATAAATTCTGTTGGCACTAAATAATATATTTTTGAAATATTATTTAGGTGTTTTTTTTTCGGAGTTTCGTTTCGATAAATTGACTAAACAAGCGTCGTTATCCATATATTTTGCGTTACTGCAAAAACCTATAAAATACATTTTTTAAGATGTTTAGCTTTATAGCTGTTAAATGATTCCAAAGATGAAAATCTACTCAACTAGATATATTCACTTTCTCTTCATCTTCCATATAATCTCCTAAAAGATCGTCAATATCAATATCACTCTCCCAAAAGTTCGGTTTTTTGTACGAGACATAATTCCAGCTCACAAAATTAAGTTTAAATTCAAACAACAATTTGTTTATATCTGATTTCAGTTAGAACAAGAAAAATAATGGAAGTCGTATCAAAAATACCATACTTAATACAATATGTTATGATTTTAGAGTATAAAGTTTTACCCATTTCAAACAATTAGCGTTAATTAATTGCGCGAGAATCTTAAATAAGTATAATCTGCTTGATGTTGCGGCTATTAAAAACAACACAACAATACATGCGTGAATTGTTTGTGAAACGTTAAAAGTAACAATCAAAGACATAGAATGAGCGACTGAACCGGTAAATTTTCGCCGATGATTACCACTTGATTACAGATAAAAAAAACAAATAGACGAAAGCATTTTAAACATTTTATTTGTAACAATCAATCTCAACTTCAAACACTCATTTAAGGTAGCGCACCTCTAATGATTTCCCGCGATTTCTTCGAAGGTTGAAAGGCCTACTATTAGGTGCCGTAGCCTAGTGGTTAAGGCGATAGACTAGAAATCTTTTGGGATATTCCCGCGCAGGTTCGAATCCTGCCGACGACGTGTACTTTTTTGCGACGCGTTTTCTTTATTTTCTAACGTAATTTGATTTAATATGGCATATAAGCTATATTAATTTTATTGTTAAATATGTTGCAATTTTTATGCACATTCTTCAATTATTAAAATTAAAACAACGTTATGGCGAAATTGGGTGATTTACTGTTGAAAATACGAACCATGCATGTTGCATTTTTATTTTTATTTCAAAAAGTAAACGGTAAATCTGTCTATTTCTTGGTATTTTTGCTGTATATAGTGTTTCTATAAAAACTAAGTTTAAAATATGACTTAAATGATACTATTTTGAATTTTATGACACTTTGTTTTTAACCGACCCAATTTTTACTTGGCTGAAATAACTTACATTTCATGGCGCTCTTCCATAGATAAAAATTTGTAAAAAATAAATGTCTGTAAAAGAATACTTATTTTATCTTGTTTAAAATGTTAACACCTTTACTGCATCTGTAAACACCAACTGCATGCCCATATTTGGAAATTTGAATGAATTATGGAACTTGTATATACCCCATGGGTGAAAATAAACTGGACAAAAGCCGAGCGTGGGGTGGTTTTGAAAAAATCGGTATATATTTTTGTTAAAAAGCATGGAAAGCCTACCTACAAATTTGCATGGAGTTAAGTGAAATGATGCTGATTAAGAAAATAATTAATTAGATTATATTTGGATATGTGCCCATTAGAGGTGCGCTACCTTAACTGAAACCATTCGTAGTGTTGCAGACCGTTTATTTTCTATAACATGTATTTTAAAAAACAACCCCTAGTTTCAATATAAGTATCTGTGTACAGTATGCAGAATAATTTGACAACGAGTGCGATATTGCACGAAATTTGTACTACGCCGCTTTATGTATTTTTGACTCGAGTAAACTGATAAGTACAGGGAACATTTGTGTACAAGTAAACGATATTATAAGAATTTAATTCACAAGAAGATGTCTTGTTGTAATAGGCAAAAATGATTGATATTGAAACACAAACACAATGGACTTTTGGTGATTAAAAAATAGCGTTATTAAAGGGATCTTTTCACGCTTTGGTAAATTGACAAAATTGAAAAAAGTTGTTTCAGATTCGCAAATTTTCGTTTTAGTTATGATATTTGTGAGGAAACAGTAATACTGAACATTTACCGTGGTCTAATATAGCCATTATATGCATCTTTTGACGATTTTAAAACCTAAAAATTATAAAGCGTTGCAACGCGAAACGATTGAATAATTTGGAGAGTTCTGTTTTTGTCGTTAAATTTTGTGAAACTACGAAGATTGCTTATATAAGGTATAAAATACGTTAATGTGTGTACTGGGCGGAATAGTAGGCTAAAGCGTTTTTACTTCAGGACTCTGGCAGGACTCCAGGGGTCACTGGTTCGAAACCTGGTCCGGGCCATGTTCCTTTCCTTTTTTTAATTTTATTCTTGATTTTTTACTGGAGCTTTTACGATCCAATGTTTACATTTATCGATATAAAGCATTTAATGAATAAGTTTAAAAAATGCCAAAATCTGTGAAAAGGCCCCTTTAAAATCAAATACACAAGAATAAACAAAGTTTTTTGAAAACTTAAGTAACGGTATCTCTGATTTTTCTAATACTTACGCACTTTCTGATTAAATAATGATTTTAATTTGGAAAATTTTGCCTTTCTAGAACTTCTCGCACCTATATCTGTAGACGAATTTAACAATGAAATACAACATTTAAAACAAAAAACTTCATCTGGAAGCGATTGTTTTTTGAACAAATAATGTATTGATTGCACTGATATTTTTTCTGCCCATTTGTGTGACGTGTTTAACGATATTTGTGTATGTGCTTCTTTCTCAAAAAATTAACATACGGGGTTATAATCCCTTTGCATAAAAAGGTGCAGTTAATGATGATAATAGTTATAGATGGATAACTTTTGTTAGTTGCTTTTCAACAATATTTACCACGATTTTAAACAAGCTAATTAAAACTTTCTGCAATGAAAATACTTATATTTCGGATGCGCAATTCGTTATTAGGAATGGTTATTCATCTGTTGATGCTATATATGTATAGATATCTATTGAGCAAAAATATTTAAATAAAAATAAACGTTTGTATGTTATATACGCCGATATGTCAAACGTTTTGATAGTATATACCGCAATGCATTATGATTTAAAATGTTTACAATACAAATTACACAGAATAGTGAGAGATTTGTATGCAAATGTTAAGTCGCGTGTTAAACCGTGTTCATCTAAATTCAGATTATTTTAGTTATGCTGTTGGACTGAGGCAAGGGTAGGTAATGTAGTCGATTTTGATTTTTGTATTTGTTGAAAACCTTGAACTTAAAGGGGTCGTCCAAACAATTTTTAATTTATCGTAATCAAAATTATACAAATTGGGTCTCAAATGTTAAATTATCATGGATTTGGTTATCTATCTGAAAATCCAAACGTTGCGCATGTTAATAGTTTTATTAACGAGTTCAAATGTAGACTCGTTGACAGTTTTAAACAGGAGTGGTATGGAAAATGAATAACAGTTCTGTAATAGATATGTATAAAGTTATTAAAACTTAATTCGAATTATAGGAATATTTAGACTTGCGTGGAGTATATTTGACCTACTTTGGCTCAAAAATAACTATTTTTTTTTACTGAAAGGTAATAGTCGCAGGTCTTCACGTAATGTAGTCGTGATCACACAGCGATGACCTGTGAATAAACTTCTGAAATACACACACACACACACACACACACACACACAAGCGCTTACTGCCGGACAATACGTTCGTAAAGGGAACTTGACTTTTTTTCTTATTTGTGAACTGAAACTAAGAAAATAACAGTTAAAGTATATAAAATGATAACCTCACATTAACAACAAGCATATATTTCAAGTCAATAGACTCAACTTGTTATTTGCCTTTAATATTTGGGCAATTTGCTGAATTAAAAAAAACACGGGTTTCAAGTGGATTAGCACCATATAATTGGATTGGAATGCAAAATACTAAAAAAGGCACATTTATTTTTTCTGTACGTCACATTATATATGTGTGCGTTCGTTTACAATCCTATTAAAAATACAAAGACGTTCTCTCTTGTAAAGTGTCTTTCACATATCCATCTTGGGCATATTCATTTATTCATCACCCATGACGTTAAAGTATTTTTCCTAACACAAATATTTGCAGCAACAAAAGTTCCGCCTGGTTGTAAAGAATTCAAAATACAATCGCAGCTTTAACAGGCGACCCAATAGCCTCCATAAATATTAGCGTGAATTGGTGTGTAACGTCGGTTGGCTAAAATTTCTTACATAAACATAATCTACTAGCTTTCCTAAAAAAATATATTTTTAGTGTTAATAACATGACATAAGTCAGTTCCGTTATCCTTATCCACGACCCGTTTCTATATTGATATGTTTTACTTTTTCTATGTATATGGCTTTATTCAGAACTGCGCATAAAACAGGCATACACCAACAATAAAGCACAAGTAGTTTTCTGGTGTTTTGGTGAAGTAGTTCGGTCAGGAAGAAGTCCCGCCTTGTCTACTGAAACCTCCGGCACCTCGCCGACGTGATTTGAAAGTCTGAAAAATAGTTACGTAAAAATATTTGAAGCAACATTGGGTAACCTCGTTGTTATAAAAAAACTTCTTCGAAATTGTTGTTTCAATACAAACAATTGTCTCGCTGATGTGTCAGCTCATTCAATACATCTGATAACTGTAAATGTATTTTCACTTTGCCGTGTACGCGCAATCAACACATTTTAAACCGGTCATATCAACCGTCCCAAGCTAAATTAAATACAATCAAACTACCCGTGCCAATTAAATGACTACACCACAGAAGGGACAATTACTTTCTTCGAATTCGTGAACTCAGACTAGAAAAAATAACGCACTGCTAGGGGAAATATCATATCATAGGACCGTTTGAACATGATCGCGCAATTTTAGTAACCGTTTATTTCAAATATAAAATCCAAACTACATTTTTACGTTTGGAGTTTAACAAAACATTGAAATTATTGCAGACAAAAAACAATTAAAACACATTTCCTTGCACGTTGTGGTTGTAATGTTATTGTCTGCAACGGAACTGATTGAACCAATCAGAAAGCCTGGCATCTGTCATATTGTACCGTTGCCATGCATCTCAATACGTGTCTCCAAGCCAATACATATATTTTTCTTGAAATTGTTCGATGACTAAGTAATTATATTTTCACAGTTTACACATTTTCCATTGATTCACCTGCAGTTTTCTCCGTCAATTAGCAACTTTTGTATTGACCGCGCTCCGTTGGCATGTAGCATCCGAAACATCGGGTGCTTATTTTTCGCACCTTTCCAGCGCATTCATCCCTGACCAAGCGTCCATATGATAGGCCGCCTAGTTGATTGACCACCTGTCAATCAAAGTATTTTGACATGCCTTGATTGGTGATTGTTTGCTCGGTGATCAGTGACTGGGTGACAAATGGTCAAACATCAGCTCACCAGTTCCTGCATTGGTAGTTAAAACACATTACCCGTTGGTTTTCGCATTCTCTCACTGGACGAGGTGCTATTCGCACATAAACAAATAAGTTTGTAATCCATGAAAAATAGTTGAAGTTCACAATACTTAATAAGTGTGGAATTTATATTAAGTGCTAACGTGGGTATTCACAAGTGGAATTAAAATAACGCCGCTAGTACCAGTTACACGTGCACGAGGATGACGAGTGCAGCATCGGCGCCGACGGAGATGATGTATGCCGACGGCGGCAAATATTACGACAGCAAGCCGCCAGCTCTGACCCCTACCCACCTTCCTCAGTACGGCAAGGACGGACTGTTCACCGAGGATGACGTCACCGGCCGCGTGGAGGCCCAGGTACGAGCGGGCTCATCTAAACTTGATCCATTTAGAGTGTTCACAAGTATGACTGAGCATGTAGTATGATTTCAGGTATTAATATAAACATGTTCCAGATCAGTATTAGCAATAATGCTCACTGATTTTTTTATTGCTATTTTACATCTTTACAAACAGTTGCCTTTGTATTATGTTATGGAACATTATGATATAATATCACAGGTGATATATTGAAGCCAGACAGTTATGTGTCTTATTCGTGTATGCAAGACAGCTGTTATCTGCACTGCATCAATTGATTTTTTAAATTACATATATCAAACATATGCGGGTTAAGTTTTTTTTTAATTATTATAGCGTGGAAATTAAGTGACTACTTATTTGATCAATATCCGCGTTGTGTATGGATGGTCCACCCTTGTCGCGCTGTCTGACTAATTAATTTCACTGTGGTAAAATTTGTTGTTGTTGTTTTCATTTTTGGTAATATTGTAGCATTTTATCACATACAAACTACATATTACAAGTGTTGTCGGTTTCCTAGTTGACGTGCTTTTAAACGAATGGTTTTGGTTTGAATTCAGAAACATGTTCTAAATCGTAAGAAGTTGTGGAATAGTCGCACATCTAACATATGAAAAATGTGCGATGCATAATTAAATATCGACACGTGTTTATTATTCCATTGATTTAAACGCTCTATATGGCTGTTGCTGCACGCTGAGAAAGCACACTCCGGCAATGTGTGCCGGGTGTGAGTATAAACGTCTGTCTTAAACGCTGTATACTATGCAGAATACATCGGAAAGAACGTATTAATAACATAATTATTTGCTATAAAACAATTCACATCTCATTGTGTATCTGTGGCGCAACAGCGCGCCGATCGACGTGCGTACAAAATGAAAGTCCCGCGTTAACGGCCACGTGTTTCCTGTCCCTCTCGTTATTGGTCACGGGTTTTCTGTCCCAGGTGGAGTCCGGTTCGTCCGGCGAAGACTCCTACTGCAATGACGACTCCGACAAGGACAAAGGGTTTCGGGATGACGCCGACGAGAGCGCCGACGACGAGACTCAGTACGTCACCTTGGAGACCATCAACCCAAAGTATCTGCCCACGGAGAACGCGTACCGCACTGAGGCGCAGATAGAGGTACGAGTATACACTGGAGTATAACCGATGTCTGAACTTGTTCACCGTTATAAATTCTGCAAATCAGTTCACAATTATGTTAGATTTTGTTATATTTAAATTCAAAATTTACAGTTTTATATAAATGATATTAAGAAATGTCCTCATATGAAAGTATTTTAATTTAAATAGTATACTTCCACTTATTTAATAACTTAAAAGAAAAAAGAAAATATAGCTTAAATGTCCTTATTTTAGGACGTGAATGTCATTGAGTTTAAAGACAAGGTCCAAGCGCAGGTCTACAGTATTGACGCCCTGTCGCACTACTATCAACCATCGGAGCCTGGGCACCAGACATCCAGCGAGGCCGGCCACGTGACATCCGATATGAGCACCTACCTCGAGCAGCACCACTACAAATACCCGCGATACGACGAGGTGGACGGCGGGATACCCGCCATGACATCGTCGCACGTGAGGAATCACGTGACCTATCCATCCACGCATGCGCGTTATCCTTACTACTCAGATTCCAATGCGGACATCGAGCATGACAGGAACGCGGACGGAATGTCAGTGGAGCGGCGTCACGAGGCGCCGTATGGCTACCCCCTGGTGAGCGAGAAGGCAAGCCCACATCAGTGGGTCTATGGCGGCCCGCCTCCACTGGTTCTGCCCGGCCCGTCCAAGGCGGCTGTGTTCCTGTGCAACAGGGAGCTGTGGACCAGGTTCCATCAGTACACCACGGAAATGATCGTTACTAAGCAAGGCCGGTTCGTGATATTTTAAACTACTCTGAATAAATACTTTTTAATCCTATGTTATATTAAAGCATCGAGGACATACGCTTCGTTGTATTCCTATCTTACTAGTATTGTCCTAACTACTTATAACAATAATCTGTCGTAGTTTGTTCTTAAAAGTTACGTCAAGTCAGTATGCTTACAAAACATTTAGTTATCTCTGTCTCCCTTGCAGACGGATGTTTCCGATCCTGGAGTTCTCGTTTACGGGCCTTGTGCCGACGCGCATGTACAACGTGTACGTTGACGTGATCCTGGCAGACAACAACCACTGGAAGTTCCAGAACGGACAGTGGATCGCCGTGGGGGAGGCTGAACAGCTGCCCAAAAGTAAGTGTGTAGCGGGGAGACTTAACTCTCAAGTAGCAACCGGGTGACGGTAGGGCTAATGCGTACGCTTCTCTTATAATTGTTGTTAAAATTTAAGTTTAAATTAAATATAATATATAAATCTTTAAGTGAATTTGATTTGGCAGAGTATAAGACAAGGTCTAGTATCATTAAGAACACATGGAAACGTCTGCCTTTGAGAATACGTATATATATTTATGTACCCTTTGCGATCCCGTCTGCCAATATGTTGGCATTGTATTGCGCATTGTCGCCTGGTGTCTATAAGTTCTATTGCGCTCCCACAGCCGGCCGAATCTACCTGCACCCTGACTCGCCTAACACCGGCGCCCACTGGATGAAGCAGGACGTCCACTTCAACAAGCTCAAACTGACCAACAACAAGAACAACTCCGGCGGACACGTATGTATAACATATGAATCACGCTCTGGGAAAATAGCGCTTAAAGCATGCGCATAAAGTGTCGTCCTAGATAAGCCTCTGCAGTCCGCACAGGCTTATCAGGGACGGTACTTTCCGCTTTAATGGAATATTTCGTTTAAAGGACGTCTCTTCTAAACAAATTATCACTTGCACGGACAAATCTGGGGCGACACTTAACGCATGTGAATTAAGTCCCGTTTTCACAGAAAGCGACTCACATGGTTGTGTTGTACTTATTGATTCTTTTCATTTTAACCTACTGTAGTTGGGAGTGGAACTTACAATATCATTAATTAACGCTTCTGTAAAATCACGCTTGTTTATTTGTAAACCTATGCGCATCGTCCATCATACATCAAATTTGATTTCAGCAAAGTTGTATATTTGAGATTACAACAGTTATTTGTTTTACTTTTTTAACAGTACACGTACTCCGTATTTATTTAATTTTTTTTAACATGTTTACATTCGATGTCTGTTTCTGTAACCTTTACGTCACTTCCTGTTTCAGATCGTTCTCAACTCGATGCACAAGTACCAGCCCCGGATCAACGTGATCGAGGTGGGACCGTGCAAGACTGGCGACCCGAAGACGCTGCAGACGCACTTCTTCCCCGAGACGCAGTTCATCACCGTGACCGCCTACCAGAACACTGACGTGAGTACTCGAAATGACGTCATAGCCATTAACCACAGTTGTCTTAAAGGTTTAATGTGTGTTTTCACGGACAAGTATCCTAGAAAAATTTAATTGTCCAACACGACAACAGATTTAGACAAACTAAACCTTAGTAAACGTCCTTAAAATAGTAACGTTGACTTTATGAAAATAGTACACTTCCTTGTTTAGAGTGTAAGCGAATCATCACTGTTTAACAACGCCTAATCAAACCATATCGTTTCTCTGCCCGTATTTTTATTCATCTCTGACTCGGTACATCATTATTCATTTCAGATCACTCAGTTGAAGATCGATCACAATCCCTTTGCCAAAGGGTTCAGGGACACGCAGGAAGGGTAAGAGCCATTTTTATTTCGCTTGTTATAAATGACTTTGACGTTTAATTGAACTGTGTACCTATGATAAAGACGTATGTCCAGTCAAAATCCGTAAACGGTTGTCTCTCACGTCTTTTTTATTGAAATTTCAGCAACATCCAAGTTCAGCGCGGCTACAATAGCTACACTCCCATCTCACAGACCGGTCACGCTGCACCGGAAATATATCAAAACACGCATGCGTACGGGCGCCTCCCGCATCCCGGAATGCCGTTTCCAGTTTCAATGGCGCCCGTCGTCAAAAGTGAGAAAGAAGGCACAAGCAATGAAAGCCACGGGTACTTCCCCCTTGGCAGCTACCCGGGTATCTCTGCGGAAAGTCTACGCGGATATCCCGGGAACTTCCCGCCTCCATACCTCATTCCCCAGTACTCAACGACTACCTCCAATTCCGGGAGTTCGAGCGGCCTCGACTCCGTCCATGGCGAGGAATCTCCCAGCAGGTTCGACCAGTTCCGGGCCTCTCCGGCGGCGGCACTCCACGGCGCAGACGCGGCGCCAGGCCAGCACTACTGGGACACCGACGCCGACAAGGATCAGAGCTATGAGGAATACCAGCCGTCGAAACGCACGCGCTATTCCAAAGACGACTATTCCTAAGTGACATACATGTGCTCATGAAAGGGGTATTAGACAATATATCTCGTAAATATTGGAAAGTATTAAAACGAGACATGTTTTAATTGTACACGATTGTACAATTGTATAATTGTGTTTAAAGTAGCAATAATTTATGTTGATGGAATTGTTCAATTAATCAAATACTGCTAAAAAGTACTTTTCTATTTTAATTGTAATTCTGTATACCGAAAAGTCGTCGATACGCCCCTTTTAACTTCATAGTATTCGGACTGAACAGTTTCGGTAACGTAAGCACTTTTTAAGAATTTGTGATTTGAGCTTCTTGCAAAACACAAGTGTGAACGTGTGCTATATACTGTTTGTTGTGTACTAAAGCATTTTATTAATTGCGTTACATTTTTCAACGCAGAGTCAAAGTCATTATTCTTTATTTTAGCCAAGATTTGTTATAGTGTTCGGCTAATCAATTAATATTTCTTGTATATAAGAAGAATATACTTTCATTTATAAGAGCGTTGACCCTGATATGCCTATGCCTGCAGTCTCTCTTGATTCTTTAATATTGCTTAAGTCAATCCATAGAGATGTATCTACGTTACTTACGAATGTTACGTATATGTATTTCCTTAACCTGTGATAAGGTTCTGAAGAGCAAATATACATGTCGTTATATTGTTCTATACATAAAAACGTCCTCTGGTACTCAATTATATATATATATATATATATATATATATATATATATATATATATATATATATATATATATATATATATATATATATATATATATATATATATATATATATATATATATATATATATATTATCAATTATTTTTAAGGTACAATGATCACATTTGAATTTTCATAACATTCATATGTTTAGGAATAAGTTTGGAAGCCATTTTATATGAGTGGATATAAATGATTGTTTTTAATATTGGGGACGGTGTACCTCTGTATTGTTTCCGTTATGCTGCAGTTTTATCTTGTCTTAATCACGGGCACTAAGAGAATGCTATTTTACAAGTAAATGTGACCCTAGTTCTGAAATAAATGATCTTAATTAATGTGCAGTCCGCACAGGCTAATAAGGGACGCCACTTTCCGCTTAAATGGAACTTTTCGTTTCAACAAAAACTTCTAAGCGAAAATGCAGTTTAGCATGAAAGTGTCGTCCCTGATAAGCCTTAGCGAACTGTACAGGCTATTTTGAGACGACACTTTACGCACATTTATTAATCCCAGTTTGTTTCAGAACGATGCTCATATCATTCTCGTTTATTTATTATATCTCGCATTTGTACATAAATATATAATATATTATATATAAAATATATAATTTATTTTGATGGAATATTTTAAAGCCATAATATTTTATGCGCGTTTGTTTTGTCTCACGTCTTTCACATGTTTTTACCATTGTTGCGCGAAGGCTGAACAAGGAATGGCATTAACAGCTTGACCTATGGACGAACTCGCAATATCGCTAGGCGACGTTACAGCTTTATGTTGTGTGAACGTAAGGTATTGAGCCCGAATTGAGGCAAAATAACTGAAAATGATGATTTCTAAAGTCTGTTGGACCTTTGCGTTATTGATTTTAAGTAAATCATAAATATCAAAAACGTGCTATTTGGGGAACGATTGCATGTCTAATATGCGTCGGAACGATAGCGGCAGGCGCTGTAACGACAGGCGCTGTAACCGTGTCAACAATATGTTGGATTGTAAGCGTTCCACGACTGTAAGTTTTCTGAAGCGGTTATGAAATAGCTAATGTGCGACAACTCTTAAAATCTGCGATCTGTATGATTAATAGTATAGACCGACCGGTGTCACGTGTACAGACTGGATACAGACACACACTTAGATCATTCTTATTCGAATTTTAAGTTCTGAGGTCCTTCAATGCATGAGGCTGCATGGTTATAGTGTCCCAGCACACTTGGCCACGACATTTGGAACACATTTTTATTTATAATATAAATTACAGATTTTTGGCTAGGCTGTTTTCGGAGTAAACCCGAGGTATTGTCAAAGCCAGCTCGTCGTGTTGTCTGCGGTCCGACGTCCGCGTCGTGCTAAAACCTTAACGTTTTGCTCTAAATTCAAAGTGCTTCCACCAACAACTTTGAAACGTCATATGTAGATGCACCTTAATGAGTTCTACACGCCACACCCATTTTTGGATCAATAGGTCAATGTGACCTCTAAAAAAATCAAAAAAATCTGACAAACTTTCATTTATTCAAAACTGCATCCGCAGCCGAGCGTTGGCACCCGTTATGCGGTGCTCTTGTTAGTTTTTTTAATTGAATATTTTCAATGAACTTTGCCGTGGCCTTTGCAGTTTGTGTGTGGAGAGGATGGGCGTCAGTAAAAACTGCAGGAAACTCCAGTATGTCAGCAGTGGTAATGAGAAGTTTATCAACCACTACTGGAGTAATTAGTTAGTTTGAGCATGCTTCTTATTTGAGCATACCAAATTTACTATCCAGTTTGTTTCTTGTGTAGAACCAGTGCGCTGGGTCGGTCGAGTGCCAAGAACGCAGTGAATCCGAGCCGATTTTCGAACCCTTTTCGTTGTATCTAAACGGAAACCTTATACGACACATAAACTACACATGTAGTTAACACTTTAATCTGATGCACTATGTCGAAGCTGAATTGAAGAGTTATTTTTCCGTTTGCATATATATTGTGATCACTGATGTTCATTTTTCTCAATATATTATTGATCCCGGTTGATGAGAGGTAATAGTTTATTGTTCATTGTTTACTATTCATATTATTGTATAGTTGTAATGTGTGAATAATTGCAATAATACGACTGGTCGCATTACAATTTATGAAACGCGACTTGCAGAATCAATAAAAAAAATAATTCCATCGAAAATGGTTTGAGGATAACACTTTTATTCATTATAAGGAGGTATATGCTGTATATTTTGATTAAAATAGAAACATTGTTTAAGGAATAATTCATGTACGTTATGGTTTGTTGTCGAATAACCCACGGCCGGAAGTTTGGTTGCGTAGGGATTAAATCAAAAGTGCGAATCACGAGTGATTAGAAACCACGCATCTAAACTTCCGGCCGTGGGTTATTCGACAACAATAATCTTGATGATATATAAATTCCTCGTTTGTTAGTGTTGCAGAAAAATACAATGTGGCAGTTTCTAACTGCATGTTCGTTAGCACAACACCGATGTGACTAGACTAACCCGATGTGACTAGACTAACCCGATGTGACTAGACTAACCCGATGTGACTAGACTAACCCGATGTGACTAGACTAACCCGATGTGACTAGACTAACCCAATGTGACTAGACTAACCCGATGTGACTAGACTAACCCGATGTGACTAGACTAACCCGATGTGACTAGACTAACCCGATGTGACTAGACTAACCCGATGTGACTAGACTAACCCGATGTGACTAGACTAACCCGATGTGACTAGACTAACCCGATGTGACTAGACTAACCCGATGTGACTAGACTAACCCGATGTGACTAGACTAACCCGATGTGACTAGACTAACCCGATGTGACTAGACTAACCCGATGTGACTAGACTAACCCGATGTGACTAGAGTAACCCGATGTGACTAGACTAACCCGATGTGACTAGACTAACCCGATGTGACTAGACTAACCCGATGTGACTAGACTAACCCGATGTGACTAGACTAACCCGATGTGACTAGATTAACCCGATGTGACTAGACTAACCCGATGCTGAACAGTATTTAATTTCGACAGCAGCGATCTTTCTTTAAAGCCCATACACACTCAAAATCAACGAATATTTCGTACAATATTTTCAAAAATAAAGTAAACACATAAAAAATCAATGTTCTTTATAGCAAAAGCGAAACTTTCAACGCTAGATACAGTCTGGTAAAACGACTTTGCACATTCCATTCCATTCTGTTGGTATTTCCGAAAACATATTACTCTGAAGTGGTTTTAATGGGAAACCTTGTACAAATGGTGCATATGTAGATTTACATAAGATTGCCCAATGACTGAAATAAAATCTTGGCATATTCCTTATAGTATGGCACTCCTAGAAATAGAGCATACAAGTACGCTTTTACATGGCAGGAGGTTTGAACGTGAAAGCATCTATTATTCGCTATATAAACGCAATTTAAATGACACGTAATGTGTCTGTGAAAACAATAGTTAAACTTCGTCTTTAGTGTATTGCGACCTTTATAAGTGCTGCTTATTTTTTTGGTGAAAATGTCTAAGCTCAATTGTTACCTACATTTATTGGGAAAATGTATGCAGCGGAAATAATGAACACCAATGATATTGCTCGAAGGTTGTAAATTAATGCAAATTTATTGCAATTGTTTAACGGTAACCAATAACGGTTGCAGTCTTCTTCAGGATAAGACGTCCACTCTCAATACACGAACAAATACAAACAAATCTCGATTTTGTTGCCTTCAACAAGACCTTAATTGCTTTTAAAACCGTTTATATACAATGAAAAATTCTGGATATGCTTGCCAGTTATCATACACAAGAAATTCCTTGTATAATCCACCAGTGTAGACGACTGAATCAAATCTCGGATGTGGATTTCCCGACGTATCGTTGCACAAGGTGGTCATGCATTCCTTGCATGGCGGCTGAATGCTAGTATGCGTAATGTCAGCACGCTTCATGGCAACTACAAAGTCTCACAGAATAACTCGTGCCATGGCATTAATATGAGTAGAGTATTAATCATGCTTTTAGTACCTTGTGGGGAATTACTAATGCCAGTCAGGAGTCCACCAATACTTGCTAAAACACGGAAAGTGGTAGTTGTGCTTGCCGCCATAAATCCATTCGCTGGGCCAACTAAGGTGAGTATAAGCACGTAGTTCGAAAAACTGCATTGTCTCTGAATAATAAACTGGAGCATTATACAATATCAAGAACTCTAGCACGCATATTCTATCAAGTGCTTTTTATTTAACCGTATTACGTATCTAATCATAAATATACCCCTAATGCGCAAATAAAAACAACTTACTTGATAAGGTGTGCTCGCAGAATTACAATATTAATCCAAGTTTTAAACTCGTTAACGGTTCACGAAAATGTATAGTACAATGGAAAACGCCGATTTCGAAAATTTGCTTATTTACGCATCGACTATCTCCGGAACCTCCGTAAGATAGATTGAATCGTTCATTAAAAAAATCGACTTTCGGGTATATACCGTTTTTTTATCAACTTTTTGTTGTGAGCATTTATCCACAAAAAGACGCGAATTGATGTCGGTGGTAACAGGTATTGTGTTTGTTACGTGTATTAGGTTAATAAAATTCGATTTTATCGACAAACTTGAGACTTATTTTATTTTACATTGTTAGGTTTTACCAGGAAGAACATTGAGCTTTACGTATGTACTCATAAAAGCATTAATTTTCAGTAAATCTCAAGAAAATTAAATCATCGAGATTTTAGTTATATTTTACTGTACACGTGCGTCAATAACGTGTATTATAAGAGAAACTGATATTTGTACATCCAATTTCTAGAACGTCATGTAAATAGACAACAGATTTGTGGACGGTTTTCATTCAATATTTTTTTTTATTTCCGATGTCTACAAGCTTGAAACAAACTGCCGAGGGAAACGCAAACACTGTAGAGCCGAAAGGGCGTAATAATTTAAAAGAAATATAAATATAAAGTGGCTCACTGGGTGAAAATAACCGCTACTCCGTCACGAAAAACACGAAAACGAAGCTATCTTGGAAATAAGTTCCAACTAACCTCAAAAACAAGTTAAGCTCCTAAAAACGCGGGCCCCCTTCCCCCGATTAAGTTACGATTCAACTAAGAATCTCTTAAAATGTCGGTACCAACATTATGGAGCAGTGACATATCTGGTAACAGTCAGAAATAATCAGTAAAATACTCAATTTACGAATAAGAGGAGGAATAATATATAAGTAAATGACTAAATAAAGAAATGCTAGTATATAACAATTACTATGTTTAAAATCTTACATACATATACAAAAAGCTACATAATGGCTCATTTTCATTTATTTCATAAGTAAAGAAATGCCTGTCCCTACTTTGGTTTTATAAGGAATTATATCGTTTTTGTTTCCTTATTCAATCACGAAAAAGTAAGTGGATTTTCACGGAATAAAACTACATACAAATGTGTACAATAAATATTTCAAATACTCTGCCTTCATGTACAATGTCATTGATTTTATCGGTACACTTTGATTCATGTTAATTGATTGTTTAAGAAATAAGAGACGCGGTAATGACATCGAATATATTTGAAAGCCGGTCTTAATCCCGTTTGAATAACGAATATGGAGACGGGGAAATCTTGCCGTTTTATCATTACATGCTTCTTGAAAACGGCCAATACGCACATTTATTCTGAGCCTAAACAATTCTAATTATCTCAGTAGCATAGATGTGTACACTGTGTTGCACTTGTATCTCAAAACACATATCTGCGCATTGATGTTCGTCTTGGTTGTAACTCGCCGCTTGGTTGTCCAAGTCGTTATAAATGTGTCGGAACTTATCTTTATTCATGTTTTCAACAACGAACCAAGTTTAAATAAAAAATACCATTCATCTTCGATCAGCATGATCAGAAAATGAAGTAAAGTTTGCAAAATAGGAATACTATAAGGGATATTGTTATGCTTATAGTGTAATACCGAGCAATATGGTTTTCAATTAAGTTAGAAGAATAATATCTAAATTGCCGCCTGTGGTTTGTTTAGACATTATTTCTTTACAACGATGCTATTTGGTTACTGTAGATCTTCGTGACGGGTTATCCAGAACTTCACAGTTTAACAGCCTTAGCGATCACGTTGAAACCCCTCGCAATCAGAAAACATAATAGTTTAACAGCCTTTGAGATCATGTGAAACTCCTAGCAATCAGACAACGTGATCCGTACCTTCCCAGACGTTCACGTGAAACATCATTTGTCTATGAAACGTGACAGCTGCTCAGACATTTCTGCCGCTTTACGTATTAGCAACTTCGTACTGTGCTAATAATTGTCTTTTACAATAAGAGCTCAGACTATAAAATAATGACGTTCATTCAAGTGTAGTCTTAACACAGAAGAATTCCTTCTATATTATTATTTATATTATTCTATTCTTGCGAATGGACCTGGTAATAATAAATCAACAAATGACATATTTGTCAATTACAAATAAAAAACATCAACACAATCTTTAAGTGACATCAGGACGCGGTCATGAAATCGAATGTTTTAAAACCTATCGTATTGCTTCACAAGCAATAAAGGTCCCCCGAGCTTCGTCCAGAATCATATAGATACGGTATTCAGGCTTCAAGATGTTGTAAATTGTGGACAAGCGTAATCAAAGTCGTGACTGAGTATTCGGGGCTTTACGTGTAACAATCAACTGACGTAAATCACCGATCCCGACGATCGCGTCTCGATAACTCCCAAGTCTGAGGACAGCGGAAAGAAACCATCCACACAGCGACAAGAGAGCATCTAGGCAGCGTCCAGACTTCGGCCAGAAATCATCCAGACAGCGGCAAAAAAGTGTACAGACAGCTGCAAGAAAGTGTACAGACAGCAGCAAGAAAGTGTACAGACAGCAGCAAGAAAGTGTACAAACAGCAGCAAGAAAGTGTACAGACAGCAGTAAGAAAGCGTACAGACAGCGGCACGAACGCGTCCAGACAGCGGCAAGAAAGCGTCCAGACAGCAGCAAAAAGTGTACAGACAGCAGCAAGAAAGTGTACAGACAGCAGCAAGAAAGTGTACAGACAGCAGCAAGAAAGCGTCCAGACAGAGTCAAGAAAGCGTCCAGACAGCGACAAGAAAGCGTCCAGACAGCGTCAAGAAAGCGTCCAGACAGCGTCAAGAAAGTGTCCAGACAGCGACCAATCAGCGGCAAGAAATCGTCCAGACAGCGAAAAGAAAGCGTCCAGACAGCAGCAAGAAAGCGTCCAGACAGCAGCAAGAAAGCGTCCAAACAGCAGCAAAAAAGTGTACAGACAGCAGCAAGAAAGTGTACAGACGGCAGCAAGAAGGCGTCCAGACAGCGGCAATAGAGCGTCCATACAGCGAAAAGAAAGCGTCCAGACAGCGGCGAAACAGCGTCCAGACAAGGGCGAGACAGCGTCCAGACAGCGACAAGAAAGCGTCCAGACAGCGACAAGAAAGCGTCCAGACAGCGGCAATAGAGCGTCCAGACAGCGATAAGTAAGCGTCCAGACAGCGAAAAGTAAGCGTCAAGACAGCGGCAAGAAAGCGTCCACACAAAGCACCGAGATAGATCGAGTGATTTTAACGATTCGACATCACGACGCTGTCGGCAGACCTAGGAACAAATTCATGTAAATATAGACACGTACAACGAAAGCATCAATGTCTCGCTCGCATAACTCAGACTCAGGACCTGTTTTATACGTTTATAGCATACTTTGAATCACGCCAGCATAATCCAAATCTCATTAACATAGGTCAAAACATATGAAATGCAAAATGAATCAATAAAACATTTTTTACAATAAGAAATCTTCAGTATGTCTATGCATACTCGTACAAAAAAAAGAAGAAAAAAAGAGATTTCTGTATGAACATAAAACGTACCGTAAACTATATGTTGATTTTAATCATTACGAATAAATAATAATATTGACAGTTTCAATCCAGCACACAACGTAGTTTGCATCAGCATGTCATTGCACATCTCTCGGTTAGAGGATGCGGTGTGCCCCGAGCGCTAGGTGACATGCACTAGATTTGATAAGATATAATATAAACGTATGTATGTCTTATAAAGTAAAAAAATAATTATGTCTGTACAGACATTTAACCACTCGGTGCGATAATTTTTGTAGTTTGTATGGTATATTTTACCGTGTATATTTACCGTTAATTCCCTTGGGTTTTCACAATCAGAGCATGAAATGAAATCATGCACCGTATGAACACACTGTAGCTCCATTTGCTATTTTGTTGTGATGCTAATGCGGGCATTCATAATTGCATTTATCTTGTAAAGAGTCGAGCCAAAAAGAGTACGTTCAGGTTCCACTTCAAAGTAGATCCTAATAACTTGGTGTTATAACAATTATAACTTCAATTATCAAGTCGACACCAAGTCGTTCAGCCATCCTTAAAGCACGCCCATCTACGGAATAATACAGGAGTTGATGATGACGACGACGGCTGCGACGATGGCCAGGCAGCCGGCGGCGGCGTCCAGCCCGAAGGACCAGCCGAGGGTTGGTCTTGTTAAATTTTTGAAGAAGGCGCCCACACCCACACTATACACGATCACGGAGGCGATTATACAGCCACCTGCGAGCAGACGAGATTTATGCTTTGTTATATGGTGCTTCATGGGTATACGTAGAGCAAATGACATGCCATAGCGGACAGTCGTTTAGGTAACTGTGTTTGCTAGGAAAACAGATTTCATACATTGAGACCTGATTTTATGGACAAATATACATGGTTAAAGTACTAAATAGATCAATCAAAACGTGATTGTTATCATGTAATGGAACTATGGAATTGCTAAAGAACGTCTCTTTACGTACCGGCTATAAAGCTGAGGAAGATGACGACAATTGCTAGGATCTTGTTAGGAAGGCAGGCGTACACAATCATGGCGACCAGGGCGCCAACAGAGAACACCCAGCCAATCATGGCCAGCGAGAGGCTCCATATCTGGGTGGTGTAGAAGTCTGCAGGAGAAACATAGCGCGTGAGAGTATAGGTTACAGTATATGAAATATTTGTTGGTGTGCAATGCTATACTTGGGCGAAACGCCATAAGACTCATTTTCGCATGACGCGGCTCTGAAAGTGTGATTTGAATGTTGAAAGACAACTGCGTGTTAATAAAATATTTACACACCATATATTTCGATGGTGAAGAAATAAACTAATGGGAGGACACATATGATGTGATCTCCCGTAGTATTTTTTTCTACGAACACTTATGTGCAGTTTAAGTATATGTGCACTTATTTACACACATTTCATTCGGTGGATATGCTACTATCAAGTTAAAAATAACAACAACACCTAAACCGTTGTTTTCATTTTAATTAGTTAAAAATTAATTTTCTTTAACTTTATTTCAGATTCACGAAATACACCGAATATCTTTTGTTAATGTAATTCTTGGTTTAAATCAATTTGGCTTGAATTGCTCTTAAGAAAATGTTTGGTTATGAGGTCTCTACGCTCAAAATACTGACTTTATTTCTTGTTAAAGTTATTGTTTTTACATTGAAATTGTTAAGGAAATACTTTAGTGCATTTTGTATATTGTAACATGTGATGGGATAGGGGACTCGAGTCGTGCATACGGGCGTAATGGATGTGACTCACTTAGTTTTCCCCAGAGAATACGATGCAGACGTCAGCTGGGATATGCTCGTCGATATAGGAGCTAGTTAGGCAGAGCGCATGCATCTGCATGTGTGCATTGAGGCGGGTACAGATAAACAACCTGGCTACTGCATTGCGGCGGTTACATATATACAACCTGGCTATTGCATTGAGGCGGATACAGATATACAACCTGGCTACTGCATTGAGGCGGGTACAGACATACAACCTGGCTACTGCATTGAGGTGGGTACAGATATACAACCCGGCTACTGCAATGAGGCGGGTACAGATATACAACCTGGCTACTGCATTGAGGCGGGTACAGACATACAACCTGGCTACTACATTGAGGCGGGTACAGACATACAACCTGGCTACTGCATTGAGGCGGGAACAGATATACAACCTGGCTACTGCATTGAGGTGGGTACAGATATACAACCTGGCTACTGCATTGAGGCGGGTACAGATATGCAACCTGGCTACTGCATTGAGGCGGGTACAAATATACAACCTTGCTACTGCATTGAGGCGGGAACAGATAACCTGGCTACTGCATTAAGGCGGGTACAGGTATACAACCTGGCTACTGCATTGAGGCGGGTACAGACATACAACCTGGCTACTACATTGAGGCGGGTACAGACATACAACCTGGCTACTGCATTGAGGCGGGTAAAGATATACAACCTGGCTACTGCATTGAGGCGGGTACAGATATACAACCTGGCTTCTGCATTGAGGCGGGTAAAGATATACAACCTGGCTACTGTATTGAGGCGGGTACAGATATACAACCTGGCTTCTGCATTGAGGCGGGTACAGATATACAACCTGGCTACTGCATTGAGGCGGGTACAGATATACAACCTGGCTACTGCATTGAGGCGGGTACAGATATACAACCTGGCTACTGCATTGAGGCGGGTACAGACATACAACCTGGATACAATGCCAGCAATCTTATTAATATAATACAAAACTGCAAAATACCGCTCTTAGCCATGGACACACATACAGCAAAGATCAACACACGTCGATAATTAATAGCTATCAACAAGACATGTTGAACGAATTTAAGCGTAAATGGGAAGACACCGTTAATAGAGAACATTGTCAAATACGCGCAAATAGGGGTAATAAACTTCGGAACTATCAGTAAGACAGATATCACTGTAGATCCAGCCATACATCAAGTGCTATACGATAAGTCGAGCACAACGTAGTGCCTTGGCAAAATTTGGCTGTGATGTTGCACCTCTTCGTATAGAAACAGGACGGTATGAAGGTGTACCGGAAAATGAACGATATTGTTTTATCTGTAAGACGTGTGTCGAAAGTGAAGAGCATGCCTTAATGATGTGCCCGCTATACGCAAATATAAGAGCCAATTTAACAGATAGTGCTCTTTTGGTAAACCCAAATTGCAACGCATTAAACACAAGAGAGAAAATGAACTTCTTGCTGTCAGATGATCATAAAACCCAGTGCCAGAGCCTGTCATGACATTTTAATGAAGCGACGCAACCACATGTATATATATATTCCATTTAATGTGTGCGCATAGTCAATTGCGTATCAAATAATAATATACTTTGTACTTAATAAGTACAAGAGTGTTTATAATGTACAAATTGAAATTTCCTCTTACTGTTTTGTGTGACGATATTTATTATTTTATTTTAAGAAAACTAATCATTTTAAACCGAATTTTACGGTGGCACTAATACGGTGGCACTATGGTGATATCACCTGTTCAAAAAAGACAGGAAAACAGAAATTGTCTGTTCCCGCTAAAAATAAAGACAGGAAAACAGAAATTGTGTTTTCCGCTAAAGAGATCGAAGTGTGACTGGAGCCTTCATATGCTGAACTCTCGCGACAAGATTTATGGGCTATGTATGAACAACATGTTACAATGGAGAACAATTTGTATCATCCAAAAATGAAACACGTGTTAACCCAGATTTCTAATACTTATATTTCATTTCTAGCTTGCAGTATTGTATTATCTTCAGAGCTACACTATTTAGTATGTGCTAACTGACACTGGTTAATAACTTCTTGTACGGCTGAGTGGCTGTTTATATAAGAGACGGCATTTATAACATGATATTGTGGCATTGATTTTGTAAAGAAATCTGTTCTGCCTTTGTATGCAGATGTAATGTGATACGGTGAAACAATCGAAAGTTAAAAAACTGTAACAATCAAGCTGTAGGCCTATAGTATGAAGGTACATGTATTTATGCTGCATATTTATATATAATATGGTGTGAATTATTTGTACAGTTTAGCAAACAACGAAATTCCAGAAACTCTATCAATAGGAAAATGCTTATCTTAACCACTACCTTTCATATTACACAACACAAACTTTTAACATATTAATCAAAATGAATGTGAAACTAAATTATAAAACATAAAACTAAATCGTACCAAAGAGAACCCTACACTTACAACGTAAAAACACAAGTAGATTATTCATATTATTCATTATTCATTTATCAAATTAATGAAAAAATAAACTTTAGAATGATTATAAGTAGAGAAACAGTACTTCATAATTCTATATCATGGTGTATAACTTAACCGTGGTTCTTAACGTGTAATACCTTCTTCAATATACCTAAACTGTCACTTGCTTTAAATTTAAGACTTTTTTTTAACTTTATGATACTTGAATATATAATTCAAAATATGTCGGTGGTTTAAACAGTATAACTATAATATAAGATATCTAATTTAAAGATGTAACGTGTACCGAAAAAGCCCCGTTCCGAGTGCCGATGTGTGGCAGAGTGCGTACTTACTGGTGTTTGTGTACCGTTCTAGGATGCCCTGGATATCGATACACCAGCCCAAGGTGTTGTTACACTCAACTACGAGACCTGAGTAGATCCGGTCCCCGTTGGCGCCCTGCGTCTCGCTCCAGTACGGTGTGAAGATGGCCACTGTGCCCGCCACCACGCACAGGACCATGATCACCAGCGCCACCTTGGCCCCCACTGTGCTGTCACCACACGCCATGACGTCACCACCTGCTACTGGCGGTAAGAGGGAAGCTGATGACGTCCGAACCTGTTCGTGGTTAACTGGTCGATCACGTCAGATCTTAATGTTGATTGCTCTGTGAACTCGATTTGCGATTACGGTCTAACAATCACAAGCACAAGTGATGATTATACTTGTTTTTAGGTGACCAAAGCGACCTGTTAGTCTTGTGTAACCTATTTTACCGTCTAAGGTTTCTTTAAAGTCAAAAAAAGTTTGTAGTTTAATTAAGATTACTTAAAAGGGCCTGAACACCTGTAATACTCCCAAACGTAAGATAAACCTTAACCACCGATCCTCATTCACCTTGCTGTTATGATTTTACAACGTTTATGGTGTGGTTTATATAACCGGCGAAAACAAAGCGTATTTTAAAATATTGGATATAAATAGATCGATATGATATCTATGCTCATTTAGTTTGACTAGGATTATAAGAAATTCGAGACCCTTTCATTTAAATAAAATATGTGACTCACGAACTGCTTTTCAAACAGTGTAGCATCACGGCCCTACGCCCTACGTCAATGGAAGTGGGCTGATGTTTCTATCCTGGTTACACCAGGATGTTGATAGTCAACAATACACAGCCCAAGTATTACACCCGGGGTTATTCATATTAAGACCAGTGGCTGATTCATTCAGGATCCACAGTGGTATTCCAGTTCGATAAACGTTAAATGCGGAGTATGTAATCTTCTCATATAGACATGCATGTTTATACCTTGATCGTGATCGATGCTGAAACACTCTCGGAACCCTTTTCAAGAGTTCTAAAACAATTGTCTCTTATTCACATGCAAAGTGTTAAATACAGCAACACCTAGGATAACTTAAGTTCAAAACGTTGATGACGATAACGCTGAAGTTAATTATGCTGAAATAATTCTGCAAACAGTAATTATTTTGTTTTCATGGAAAATTCACATTGAATTGCTAATACTTTTTTTCAATGTAACCACGAAATTATGAATATGTTGTTTTAATTAATTATGTTATGTTGGCGTAGTTTTAAAGCATAAGTCATTCAGTGTTATGTTTTCTAGTGCAAATTAAAATATATGTACTAAGATCAAATATATGTACTTGGAGCAAATTGAATGAAGCCTTAAAGGTGCCGTCCAACAGATTTTGGCATGTATTAAAGCTTGTCATTAACTGCGTTAAATCCTTTATATTCATAAATTTAAACATTTGAACTAAAAATCTCCAGTAAAAAATAAGAATAAGAATACAATTTAAAAAAAAGAATAAAGAACGTTAACCTCCACAAGGCTCGAACCACTGACCCCTACAGTCATGGAATCTTGGACTATAATATTTCCCGACTTTACCACTCAACCATCCACGCTCACGTTAAATGCGTAGGTATTTATTAGCTATATAAGCAATCCTCGTAGTTTCCCAAAATATCGATTCGCGTCGAACGACGCTTTAATCTGTTGGACAGTCCCTTTAAGTAATAGTTATCTGATATATAATAATAGTTAAGCCTTCGGTTATAGTTAACTGATATATGTAAATAGTGAAGACTTCGGTTATAGTTTACTGATATATGTTTGTTGCAAAGCTTTCATTTATAATTAACTGATGTTTAAATAATTATTCAATCAGTAATAATGAACGGATATATGTTAAAAGTGAAACATTTCGGTCGGATTTGAGGTGGTTCGGGAGGTTCTGAGGTTGTTCGGGCGGATCCGAATTGATTCGGGCGGATCTGTTGTCGTTCGGGTGGATCCGACTTGGTTCGGGCGGAACTGAGGTGGTTTGGATGGATCCGAGTTTGTTCGATCGAATCTGAGGTGGTTCGGTCGGATCTGATGTTGTTTGTGTGGATCCGATGTGGCTCGGTTGGATCTGATGTTGTTTGGGTAGTGTAACCGTTTTCTCCCCACGGTCAGTTAGTGCATGGCCCAAAACAACATGGATTAGTTTGGGCAATTTGTCAGCGGTAATTGTGCTGCCACCAGTCCACGTTGATGTGCTGGACAATGATTAAATCCAATCTGAGGCGAATTTCTTCTTCTAAACTTTATTGCACAATCACTCTTAACACTTCACGAAATACACTAAGAAATACACTAAGGAATACACTAGTATGATAAGAAATAACACGTATATCAGACTACACTTTTAAAGCACAACTTTTCAGCAACATATATTCTAAGCATCCATCCGTTTCCCCCGTTCCTCTTCTTTGACTTGTTTTCCTTTTAATCCCCAAAACCCTCTTTATATACTATTCAAATATGCTAATTTCTGACATTTGCAATTTATATACAAATTTCTGGCAATATGCAAATATCTGGGAATTCTCAGAAGGGGTCATGATTTATAGTAATTAGCAGAAGTAAGATTTATAGCTTTTAGCAGAAGTAAGAGATATGCGAGTCCCCCTCACCAGAGAGATGGCCTACACCTGGTATTTATCAGAAGTGTGTGACCAGCAATACGAGTACAGATAAGTATCCATTACTCCCAACTTGAACATAATTAAATGGCCAAAATAGGCTTATTAAAAAATGCAACAGTAGATCCGAGGTGGTACGTTCGGATCTGAGGTTGTTTGGGTAGGTCCGAGGTGGTTCGGGCGGATCTGATGTGGTTTAGGTGGATCCAAGTTGGTTCTGTCGGATCTGAGGTTGTTTGTGTGGATCCGATGTAGTTCGTTCGGATCTGGGGTTGTTTGTGTGGATCCGAGATGGTTCGTTCGGATCCGAGTTGGTTCGGGAGGAGATGATGTGATACAGTTACTTTAATGTAACGCCACTCAGGTGGAAAGATGTTTTAACAAAGAGTGAACAGCATCTACTGGAAAAAGGGAGAAAAGGCACAATTACAATTAATTCGTCAAATAAAACGCAATCACGATTCAAATACAAAATAACGCTGATTAAATGTTTACATATAAATTCGTCACTGATAAAACACGATTATAAGCAATCGAAATTTAAAAAGCATGTGTATATTTTGATCAATAAGCGGCCAGTCAATTTGAGCTTAGTAATTGCTATTTGTAGAGCGCTCTTTGGCTAAATAACAAGTAATTAGATTAACTTAATGAATAATCAATTTTGTTTACAAAAAGAAATAAATTATAGTTTTTATTATTATTATCTTCAGTAATAACGTTTTTGTTCTTAATATATTCTAGACAAAGATTGTACAGTCTTAATTATTATGTAAAATGTAATCACCAACAGTTGTTGGTGGCCATGAAACATCTGTTTCAAATCTTCATTCTTGAAAAAAAAGAAAATTTTCGCAAATATATTAGTCAGCAACGCCGAAAACGTCAACTAGGAACTATTTAAAATAACAGTCTGTTTCGAAAAAAAATCTAACATTCAAATGATGTGGAACAGCTCAGTCGAGTTGCTACTTCGTTCTTAGACAATTTAATTACATCGGTATTTTTCTCGTTTGTTTAATCCCAATCTAGCCCTTGAAGCCCTCTGGTCCTTATTTTAAAATCAAGATCGCCCTATTATTTTGTGGTTTTAACGGACAGTTAAGATTATACTTAAATGTTAATGTTTCTCTTTATCAAAATTATAACGAACACGAGCTGTCTCCATAGGATGACATATGCCCCCGACAAACGCTTTGATAGAAGTTATGAGCATTTTTCGAAACCTAAACGCATTTTTCGAAACCTAAACGCGGACTCTAAGTTCAAGGTCAATGTCAAAGAGGTCAAAATTTGTGTGCGTATGGAAGGGCCTTGACCATATACAAATGCATACCAAATATGAATGTTACATCTGACGCGACATAGAAGTTATAAGCATTTTTCGAAATCTAAACGCAAAGTGTGACGGACAGACGAACGGACGGGGGATAGTGCGATCACGATATGCCCTCCTTCGGGGGCATACAAATAACTTCGAAGCACAGGTGGTTAGCGTGCAGCTATGATAATAATTAGTAAAAACATCATTTTCAATGAAAAATAATCAAACTAGAACGAACATTCAACTGAAGAAAAACAAAACAAACATTTCTCTATCATATATTTTTATATATAAAATTTAAAAAATCTTAAAATTTGACCAAGCAATGAATGCCTTGTTATGCCATATATATATATATATATATATATATATATATATATATATATATATATATATATATATATATATATATATATATTTGCGATTTGCAAATAACGTTCGTGATAACGTTTTCGCGCGCACTACCTAACATCGGCCGTATCATCCGTAGACACCTACACACGCTGCACACGTCTGATAGAATGAAGGAAGTGTTCTCTGAGCCCCCATTAGCAGCCTTCAGACCGGATTGCAACCTGCAAGACATCCTAGTGCACAAAAAACACAATAGGATGTTCTTCCGAAAACCCAATATGAGCGGGCCCTGTTGGGCGCAGAGATGCGCCATTTGCCCGTACATGATGAAGGCGGAATATTTCACAGATCCCAGCGGCAGGAAGTACAGCGTCAGAAACAATGTTGATTGCAAATCATCCAATGTTGTGTACGCGGTCAACTGTCGTCGCTGTCGCAGTTTCGTGTATGTGGGAGAGACCGGCGGAACTCTGTACCAGCGACATCTATTGAATCTGTCGCGTATTCGCACACAGCACAGTGACCCGGTAGCTGAACATTTCTACACCGACGGAAATTCCATGGATGATTTACAAATGATGGGACTCGAAAAACTCAGCGGGTCGGACGAGTACCGCAAAACCATGGAGCAATTGTGGAAGTCAAAACTAAGGAAGAATAAACGTTAATAAAAGTGCGCGTAAACAACGTTGACGCCGGAAATGCACGACGTCATTTCCGTTCATAATAAAACATCTGAAAATAAAAAATGGCAAAAATAGATACAGCGTTTTTGTTTAAATACAACACGGCTTATAGAGACTTTGTTATATATATATATATATATATATATATATATATATATATATATATATATATATATATATATATATATATATATATATATATATATATATATATATATATATATATATATATATACGCGAGTTGTGTAGCTCTATCATGTTATTTCTAAAACCTTGATAAAAAAATTGTAACATATTGCAACATGTGTACATTTCCAGAAAGGAAATTCATGCGTTTAATAAGACCGAGTTCATGGAAATCGATGTAGTAATGGCTGTTCAAAGCGATGCATCCTATTTTCGGTTCATTTTGAGTTGAATACCTTGTATATATATATATTTGATTATTTGAGTGAATTCTTTTCAGAGAAGTTGATTTTTCGTTATAATTTGACTGGTTTTCATTCGAAATGATGTTTTTACTAATTATTATCATAGCAACACGTTAACCACCTATGATTCGAAGGTGTGTCTACTCCCTGATGATTTCGGGTCATTTTGTGTTGAAAACCATTTTTATATATACTGTATTTATAGTGATTTTTTTTCATGGAAGTTGATTTTTCGTTATAATTTGATTATTTTTCATTCAAAATGATGTTTATTCTTATTAATATTATAGCAATACGCAATATGTGATTCGTTGCTATATATATATATATATATATATATATATATATATATATATATATATATATATATATATATATATATATATATATATATATCTTTATTTAAACTACGTTAAACTACATGGACTGGCGTATTCGACAGGTTCCTTTATTGACGTACATTGACTAGCTTAGTCAAGTGCTTCGTTTGTTTAAGTACATGGACTGGAGTAGTCGCGTGCTTTATTTGTTGATGTACATGGACTAGCATGGTCGCGTACTTAATTTGTTGAAGGACATGGACTTATTTAGTCGCGTGCTTAATTTGTTGATGTACATGGAGTAGCATAGTCGCTTGCTTAATATGTTGAAGTAAATGGACTAGCGTAGTCGAGTGCTTAATTTGTTGAAGTAAATGGACTAGCGTAGTCGAGTGCTTAATTTGTTGAAGTACATGGACTAGCGTAGTCGAGTGCTTAATTTGTTGAAGTACATTGACTTGCGTATTCGAGTGCTTAATTTGTTGAAGTACATCGACTAGCGTATTCAAGTGCTTCCTTTGTTGAAGGACATGGACTGGCGTAGTCGCTTGCTTAATTTGTTGAAGTACATGGAGTAGCGTATTCAAGTGCTTCCTTTGTTGAAGGACATGGACTGGCGTAGTCGCTTGCTTAATTTGTTTAAGTACATGGACTGGCGTAGTCGTGTGCTTAATTTGTTGAAGAACATGGACTAGCGTAGTCGAGTGCTTAATTTGTTGTACATGGACTGGCATAGTGAAGGGCTTCCTCTATTGAAGTACGTTGGTCAGCGTAGTAGAGTTCTTTGTCAGAGTACATGGACTAGAGTCGTTGAGTAATTCCTTTACTTACGTACATGGACTATAGTAGTCGAGTGGATTGTTCGTTTTGATTCTTTATCTGCAATTTGGAGTATTCTGTCGGTGCAATAACCATGACGCAAATCAGCACTTTTTGACGATGCTGCGAAGCAGCTCGTCTAAGTTATTATACTATGAAAAAATTCTTCACAATGGCGACCTATGTAAAAGACCGAGCCAGTCCGATTGAGATAGCTCGATTTTTCTAATCGGCATATCTCGCTGTTTTTCATTGATAAAGGGTAAAGGAAGCTCAGCTATAAATAAGAAAGCATATTCTGGGGAAAAGATTTAATAATAGTTCGAAAACGTTAATTTTAAATCAGTTATATTCAATCCATTTTATGTTAATACATCAATAAAATAACTATGCATTTTTTGTATTGTATTTGACATTTGTCGTGATTCTGTAAATAAATTGCGAATGAAAACGTGTATTAGTAACGTTTAACGCGATCATGGGTGTAAAGAAAACGAATTATTTCGAACCTGCAATTTGTAAAAGTTATAGCGAGTATAGTATATAAACAGCATAATAGCCATACGACATCTATGAAACTCTCTCTTATGCGTGCTTTCTCATTTTGCATATTTAATAAACGTTTCAATTAGAAATTACAGAGTAACATCAGTGCGCATACTATGTTTGATAATTCATTCGTTTGTTGGATATTGTTTGCTGTTTTAAACACATATTAGGTCAAATCGCGGATATTTAGTTAATCTTACCATGTGTGCATGGGCGAACTCACGTATTCAAGTCGTATTCGACTATGTAGGTAGACATACCTACTTTCGGGAATCATCATGACATTATTGCCGTACTTAACGAACAAACATGCCTAAGCTTATTGAATTAGAGAAAAAAAAATAATCAAAAGAGGAAAATGATATGTTCATGCACAAGGGCATGTGAAATCATGTCCGTACACTTAACATCATTAACTTAGGAAAGGAAACAAACGAAATATAAAGTTTGGTATGATATACATGTGAAATTAAAGAGCATGGTGTAATTAAAGAGCATGTCAAGTTTTGAATATATCTGCTACGTAACGTAATGTTATAACCCACAAACGTTTTACTGTAACAGAACGTTTTTTAAGATAAGTGGTACAAAAAATACACGTCGAATATCTTTTTAAAGATATTTCTTGTTATATTTGATCGAAAATGTAAAAGAAAGTATGAAAGGCCATTATTTAGAGCGACAGAGGTTTCTTTTTGTTGAACTCATTTTCTAAACAGATCTATAAATTGATTAACACCATCTGACTATAAACATTACTTGAATATATATATTTTATCTCATAAACCGAAACATTAATGAAATGTTTCACTTACAACGTGCGCTAAATTTAATTCTACATTACTGTTTTCTGACCAAAACTAGATGAACATATATACCGGTAGGCAAATTCTATAAAATATGACAATGGTCTAAGTTACCTGAGCTATAACAGCCCACCATCATCGGCTACTAGTCGTGGGAGTCATAATTTTGTCAAATAACTAATTTATTGCATAAAACAAATTGGTTTAAAACCCCCTATTTTGGACTGACTTTCTTTTGAGGGACCTGATTTCCAAATGACAAACAACTTCAAGGGGGGGGGGGGTTAACCCTTTTTTGAAATAAATTATTTATTGATGAAACGGCGTCGGGAAAATGAACTTGAAATAATCGTGATTTTAGTTATATTGTTCTGTACAAGTGTACTGTGTATCATACGAGGCAATTATATTTGTACATCCAATATCTCACGTCACGTATTTGTGAACAGTTTTCTTTAAATAACCTTTTTTATCTCGACGTCTACGTTATTGAAACAAAAAAAAACACGAGGGAATCATAAACACCGTACAGCCGGATGGGCGTATTCATTTTAAAGAAATATAAATATAAACTGCCTTTCCGGATGAAAATACACAGAAACACCAAACGTTGTATAATTGTATTTTCCATCGGATCCAAGCAGCAATGGCAAATTACACTTTATGATTTCCTGTATGTCAAAATCACGCCGGGTATGCGGAAACGATTAATGGTTTAGCACTTCGTATTGCGAAGAAAGAAATTTGCAGTAAAACAGTGGATTATACTTAAAAAACGATACAATTCCATCGATAATGAGCATGAATTGGATGATCAGTACATATTTCAACAAAATAAAAATACTTGGAAATATACCAAGAACATGCTTACTTGTCGAAATTAAAGTTCAATATATCCATTAATGATACAACATGTTACATTGTAGTTTACAAACGTATTTGAGAAAATTCAAATGTTTAAAAAGTCGGATTCCAAATTTTCATTGACACTTCTTTAAACGATCATCTCAATGACAATGACACTTCTATTCCCGATTAGTCGACAATTTTTACCAGATATAACACACTCTTTTTTGTGAATTAGAAAAGCAGAATTCGCTGTGGAATACTGTTATAGTAAGCAGGCAATGCATAAAAAGGAATGTACTGAAGTAAATTAAAAACGAATTACCGAAACAAATTCTTATCCCTTTGCAATATGATTATGATTTTGTATAAATGTGAAACTAATTCGATATGTTTGATGAGTACTGTCTATATGACCATCTGTTTTCCAGTTTTCGAGTCACCCAACCGCCGGATCTTCGCATTTTACACGAGCTTAAACAATTTTAACTAACGTCCCTTGTAGCGATACGGTAACGTCCCTTGTAGCGATACGGTAACGTCCCTTGTAGCGATACGGTAACGTCCCTTGTAGCGATACGGTAACGTCCCTTGTAGCGATACGGTAACGTCCCTTGTAGCGATACGATAACGTCTCTTAACGTCACTTGTAGCAATACGGTAACGTAAATATGATAAAACAAGGCTGAATGTTTATATGAAGTGATGTTCATCAGTTTGGGAAATAAGTGAAGAATACAAAGAAGTGCATAATTTTATTGCAAAACGGGTTGCAGTGTTTAATTGCAATGTGCATTTTTTATAACAACCCGTTGTGTACTAAACTCTTTTTGCATAAACTCAAACACACATGAACTTATTGATTCAAATTGATTTGAAACGCTGAAAAGAAAGATTCAAACGTCGTATATATGGAGTTTGTATACATTTAATAAGAGAGAGGTGTAAGATATGACCCCCAAAGATTAAAGGACATTGAAAGTGACCAATTTCTTGAGTAAATGTGATAAACAAGCACAGAATGTATATACCAGTAAACAGTGATCTTAACACTTTCATGATTAAGCGAATTTAACCAAGAAATCCAATAATGTTATTGCAAAACGGGTTGCAGTGTCTTATTGCGATGTAACAAAAGAAATAAAAGCCCGTTTCACGATAAACTCATTTTGCACTAATACATCACACATGTACTTTTGATTTCAATTGATTGGAAACTTTTCAAAGAAAGTCTCAATGTTGATTATAATGATTTTTTTTTCAAAATAAGACAGATGTGTAAGATTCGACTAACAAATAAAAGGCAGTTAAAGTGATCAATTTCATGAGTAAATGTGATACAACAACACCGAATTGGTGTAGAAAGTGATTTCAACCAATGCAATAATGAATTGAAGAAAACAGAGAAATGCAATAATTTTATTGCAAAAAGGTTAGAGTGTCTTATTGCAATTTGAAATTTTCATAACAACACCTTTTGCAATAAATTTATTGCAAAACGGATTGGAGTGTCTTATTGCAATGTGATTTTTTTTTAAACAACAAGTTTTGCAATAAACCCGTTTTGCAATAAAGTTATCACTCTAGTTTAAATTAATTCAAATGGATTGGAATAGTTAAAAGGAAGTTTGATGTGTTGTATTTAAATAAAATTGTTATAAAAAATAGACAAAGATGTGAATTTAGACTTAAAATGCATGGAAGGTGATGCATTCCGAGATTAAATACGATAAAACAATCTGAATGTGTATCGATACTGATTTCAAACAATTTAGTACTAAAGTTTAGATAACGCAAAATGCAATAATTTATGGAAAAACGCGATAAAATGTCTTATTGCAATGTAAATTGTGTGCAACAACCCGTTTCGCAATAAAATCATCACATATATACTAATTGTTTCATATTGATTTGAAACGGTATAAAGGCAATTTTAAATGTCGTCTCTAACGTAAATATGATATAACATCGCTTAATGTTTATTTGAAGTGATGTTTACCAATTTGGGAAATAAGTGAAGAATACAAAGAAGTGCATAATTTTATTGCAAAACGGGTTGCCGTGTTTTATTGAAATGTGCCTTTTTGAATAACAACCCGTTGTGCACTAAACTCTTTTTGCATAAACTCAAACACACATGAATTTATTGATTCAAATTGATTTGAAACGCTGAAAAGAAAGATTCAAATGTCGTATATAAGGAGTTTATATACAATATTAAGAGAGAGGTGTAAGATTCGACCAAAAATTAACAGACATTGAAAGTGACCAATTTCATGAGTAAATATGATAAACAGACACAGAATGTATATAAATAGTGATCTAAACACTTTCATGAATAAGAACAGAACAGAACAGAACAGATATTTTATTTGATTTGTACATAGTACATCATCATATACACATATTATTATATGACAATTTATAACATCACGTATATCAGTATAATATATAAACACGAATTAATGGACATTTCAATATAACATAACACAGCATGTAAAGAGGATGATCAGTTTTCGTTAACATTTGTAATTTCGTTTCTAATTTCCAAGCTTTCTTTAATATATTTTGCAAGTTTAATCAATACAGATTTGTTTTCAGTTTTCAATAGCTCAATAAATTTGAACATTGATGGTCGTACATTATAATGTTTCTTAATATATTTCTTACGTATATTGCTAAAACAAGGACAAATAAGAGTGAAATGGTAGTCGTCTTCAATATCGACGGAATTACAACATTGACAGTATCGCTCATTTCTTAGTTTTCTATTCCTACCGAATCTACCAGTTTGAACTCTTAAAGAATGTGCAGATAATCTTATTCTAGTGACAAAGAACCGTAAAATACTTGGCAATACATCTAGATATAGTTCATATGACAGAGAATCTTTACAATTTTGTAACATATCTAATACACTACTATTTTCAACAGAGCTGTGTCAGTCTTGTTTATAAGTATCAATCAATCTTTGTTTAAATATATGTGGAAATGTTTTACAATCAAGATTATCACCATTTATAAAGCAATCAGCAAAGCCATATGTTTCTAACAATTGTTTAACATTTGATACCCAATTAGTATAACCTTTTGAACAATCAGATATACTTTGTCGATAAATCGTTTTCATAATAATATTATCAGTATTTAACAATTTACACCAATACTTGATTATCCTAATATATCGAGTAATATATAACGGGTACCTTCCTAAGTCACCATATACACCAGCGTTACAAGTACTCATTCTGATCTTAAAAACACTTTTACAAAATTTGAGGTGTATACGCTCTATTTCTTTAGATAAAGTTGCACCCCATACCTCGGCGGAATAATTCAATATTGAACCTATAAAGGAATCAAAGAGCTGGCATTGTAATTTGGGTTTAATATAATATTTTCTACAATTTTTATACATAAGTAATTTTAATGCTTTTAATGATTTACCAATAAAATGCTCTTGATTCATTGCGATATTGCCAGTGTAATTAAAACTTGTACCGAGATAGTTGAAGTTATCTACAGTTTCTAACAAGTTCCCGTGGTAACTCCACTTCTCATTTGGAAGTACTCTGCCTCTTTTTCTAAAAACCATAACCTTGGTTTTTTGAGTGTTTACCTCGAGACCCCAACAGTTACAATAATCATATAAACCATTTAAGATATTTTGTAAGTCTTCTGGTGTTTTACCCAAAATTGCCAAATCATCAGCAAATAACAATAATATTAACAACATATCCTCAAAATATAAACCTGTATCTAAATTACTTTGTAAATGTAGTTCTAGGTCTTCCACGAATAAAGAAAAAAGCAGAGGCGAAATTACCTCCCCTTGACGTAGTCCAACAGCGTAGCTGAAAAAGTCTGAGTACGTATTACAACTGCGAACGCAAGACTAAACCTTTTCATACATATCCTAAACAATACGTAATAATTTACCTTGAATACCACATTTGTATAATTTAAGCCAAAGGCAATGTCTGTTAATACTATCGAAACAAGATTTTAAATCAATATAACCAACATACAGACGCTTGTTATTATTTATATAGTGTTGTATTACTGAGTGGAGAATAAATATCGCATCAACAGTTGATTTCCCTTTTCTAAAACCGAATTGGGCATCAGATATTACATTATTATTTTAACAAAACGTTTCAATTCTTTTATTTAAAATAGTTGTGAAAAGTTTAGAAAAACAACTAACTAGTGTTATTCCCCTGTAATTCTGTGCATTTTTTGTATCGCCTTTCTTAAATACAGGAACGATAACTCCTTCTATTCATTTGTCGGGAAAGAAACCAGACTTTTATATGGCATTAAATATATCACACAGGTGAGCACACAAGATGTCTATACTTTCAGTAAAATACTCATTTAAAAGGAAGTCTGGCCCTACAGTTTTGCCCTTTTTTTAGAGATTTAACAGTACATAAAACTTCATCAGCAGTAATAGGAATATTTAACTCATCCAAGGAGTGTAATCTAGAGTCCGTGACTCATCAAAGGGGTAATCATCATTATCAAAATTATTTTCTTGGCAAAACACATTTGCTTCTGCATTATTACATACAAATACATCGTTACATAATGATGAGAAGTATTTACAAAAGTCATCTACAGAAACATACTTTCCAACAGATTTCTTATTCTTTTTTAAATAACTCCAAAATTGTTTCGGTTTACGTTTTTCCATTTCAGAGCATTTCTTTTTCAAGTAAGAATTCTTCTTTTTACGTACTAATAATTTGTATTCTTTTTTACATTTACAAAAATATTCTCTACTAACTTTCGTTTCACATGTATTATAAGCAAAAGTGAATCTAAATATACTGTTCTAAAGTTTTTACATTCATTGACGAACCAGTCTGCATCTTTCACATGAATGACGTATTGTCATTTTTGTGATATACTGTTTTAGAAAATAACGGATCTGCTACTCCCCGGATTATAAAGGTAAAACTATTCAGTGCATCATTTATAGACGACCGACTAGTGCTATCAATATTCCCTGTAATCCTATTAAAATCGGGCAATTTGGCGATCAGACTGGTTCGAAATGTATTTACATAATCACTATTCCAATTATATCTAACATGGGATCTTTCATTCACTACAGGTGTAATATTATTACAAAGAAGAGAGAAACTAATCGGGGTATGATCGCTCCATTCATTTACAGAATGTATTGTAAAATCACGTATACTTGAGAAGTTCGTGTCTTTTATGAGTAGGTAATCAATGACAGACGCTCCGTGCTAAGCGACATGAGTAAACGATCCAATATTAAAATCATTACCTAATCTACCGTTAGCTACTCGCAAATTGTTTGACCTACAAAGATCAAGAAGTTTTGTTCCAAAAGTGTTACATTTTTATCCATTGAAGCCCTTTCCATATTATAATCGGGAACATAATCAAATTCATAAAAACAATGGTTTTTACACTATCAAATACAACAAAATCTTTTTTATCACCTATTCTATTGTTAAAGTCGCCCATCAGATTAAGCTGTTAATTTTTGTTTGAATCTTACACCTCGCTCTTATTATATGTAAACAAACTTCATATATACGACATTTGAATCTTTCTTTTCAGCGTTTCAAATTAATTTGAATCAATAAGTTCATGTGTGTTTGAGTTTATGCAAAAAGAGTTTTGTGCACAACGGGTTGTTATAAAAAAAGGCACTTTTCAATAAAACACCGCAACCCGTTTTGCAATTAAAGTATGCACTTCTTTGTAATCTTCACTTACTTACCAAAATGGTGAACATCACTTCATATAAACATTCAGCCTTGTTTTATCATATTTACATTAGCGACGACATTTAAAACCTCCGTTATACCGTTTCAAATCAATATGAAACAATTAGTATTAAATCTCGAAATGCATCATCGTCCATGCATTATAAGTCTCAACTAACAGTTTTGTCTATTTTATAACAATTTTATTTAAATACAACACTTGAAACTCCCTTTTAACTCTTCCAATCCAATTCAATAAATAAGACACTCCAACCCGTTTTGCAATAAATTTATTGCAATACGGGTTTATTGCAAAACGGTTTGTAAAAAAATCAAATTGCAATAAGACACTCCAACCCGTGTTGCAATAAATTTATTGCAAAACGTTTTTTTTTTGCAAAACGGGTTGTTACATAACATGTCATGAAACATCACTCTGCTAAAACTGCTACTTTAAGATAAATATCAGTAGCGATGCAGGTCCGAAATTCTTTTAACGCAACCAATAAACTGATAAAAGGTCAGGTGAATCACACTTCGAGCTTACGTTATCATTGTGTAAAAGTAAGTGCTCCCTATAAGCAGAGCTCAAGTTAAAGGGGGTTTTCAATTCTCTTATTAATTGTGTGGCTACCCATTACTGTAGGCTTGATGATGCGATTCTTAGGAGCACCAACGACCTAGAATTTTATGAAGAACAAAGGTGTATTTGCCTCTTAAAGACCCATTCGCTCCCGTTATTAAGAGCCCTGCTATAAGTAAAATTAAACACGATCGTGTTGATCCACATGATCCGTTGTATTTTCATGTCTCTGAATCTCAAGTTACAACTAAAAACAAGTTCATTATGTAAACAATTATTTCGGGTCGTCACTTGAACTATATTTCTGTAAAAAAAATAAACATCTTAATCTTATTTAATAATTGCAATTATAATAGTACATGTATTAATTAATAGTAATGTGATTGTTGAACACGAACTACGCCATTGGTTCTATTTCACATGTGTTTGTAATAAAGTTATGCATAGATTTCCAATGTGTCGCGCTTGACTATGCCCATTGATTCCTACTTCAAAATGTTCAGTAAGAATATCAATAATATACATAAATGCATTTCAGGTAGAAGGTTAAATTCGGTTATCAGAGTGCCCATTTTGTTGAAAGTCTCTGTTATCCGAAGTGTCCTTTATCGGGAATCAAAGTGTCTGCAACTTCATGAATACCACCTATTAAAACATGCAATATCTTCGTTTATATTTCATTGAATACTATCAAAATTTCAGTATTTGAAGCACAGTGACTACCCTACATGCTGGAATATCAAACAATTTCTTGCAATATATCTAAGTAGTTTTATTTTGTTAACATGTTTACTGCTAATCCAGTTCGTGCTGTTTTCCGACCGAATTTTCTATTTTTGGGGCAAAAATCCACCATTCTTCCGTGATTTTTTTTCTTCCCAATAGAAAAGGATACACCATTTATCAACTCGACCATGTGCCTTGTCTAAAGAACTAATCTTCAGAAAATAACTTTTAAAAACCTGAGGAACTTACCTCTCGCGCGTGGCTTTTGTTGTTTTCTGTTATCGAAGCGCCATCTGTTATCAAAGTATCTGCATTACCAGCGTGAACAAAAGATGACGACAATGATTAATGACCGTGGCTTGCCTGTCATCGGCATTAAGCACTTGTTTTATAACAAGTACACGCTGAAAAGTGTTAAATCGCTGTATTTCTTTATATACGCATAATAGTTTTTTAATATTGCAAAATAAATTGTTTGTGCAAGGAAATATATTTCCTTTTTAATTGAATCATAATTGAATCATTGAGTAAAATAAGTAATTTTTATTCTAAAGAACTCGAATGCCGAGTAATTTATCAGTTGATTTTAATGTAAATAGCATGCGGTAACGTTTTGTTAATACGAGTAGCATTGTCCGTTTGTTTTACACGCACCAGTAAGCAAATTATAACCATAAACATAATAAATTCATGAATGCGAATTAAAAATATATTTTGATAATACTTATATATGTTTGATTTCGGTCGTATTTATTAATAATTGGGTATAATTGCACCTTTCAATAATTAAACTTCTGCAGTGGAATATATTTATAAAACACAGGATAATAGTATAGTGTATGTTAATTGAGCAGTTGATTATTTTGCAATCATCTTTTTCAACAGCAAAATTGTCATCTTTCATTAATTGGTTTCTATCGACTAGAAACCACATGCTCTCGCAATTGACCTGCTAGCACTTTTCTCAAACTTTCGTTAAAACCCCCTTTTCCAAGAATCATTTCACAAACGATCAAAATTTACTTCTATAACCCCTAAAATAGCTTCAGTTTATGAAATACGTGTATATGAACGGTTACATTTACAGTCTTTACAAAGTTAAGCGCAGACTATATGGAATGATTGATATATTGGACGTCATCTATTGATGACGTTCAATTGAACGAATGTTAACGAATGAACGAATGTGAAGTTAATGGGGGCTAAGTTTCGATATGCTCCAGTGTATAGCCGCGATTTAAGTCTCTTGAAAACTGGACTATAACTTTTGCTGAAATTTGACATGCATATGGACCAGGCCTTGCGAACTACCTGATGGTATATTCGTCATATCTGGGAAAAAATTAGTTTTGATTAAATCACGAAAAAGTGGTGTTTTTTATTGCGCAATAGTTATACAATGGCGTCTTGGTCCGAAGTAGCGCTGTTCGTGACGTGAACACATCTTTTGGTGACGTTACAAGTTTATGGTTTGCGCGCGGCGTTCGCCAGATTATTTTTTATCCCCGCCGAAAAAAAATCGGAGGGGATTTAGTAATAGTCTCCGTCCGTCTGTCCGTATGTGCGTCCGTCCGTCCGTCCGAAACTTCGTCCAGATCATATCTCCAAATCTATTCAATGGGTTTACTTTAAACTTAGAATATAAACAGATGGCAACAAGGAGAAGTGCAGTGACCAAGAACCATAACTCTATCTACCTTTTTAAAAATTTATCTCCCCTTTTATATAATTTCAAAGTAATTTTTTGTCCGGACTAAACTCTAAATCTGTTGAAGGGATTTACCTGAAACTTAAAAATAAACAGTTGGAAAGTAGGAGAAGTGCAGTGACTAAGAACCATAACTCTATATACCTAAGTTGTTTTAATTACCTCCTCTTGAATATAATTTCAAAGTAAATTTTCGTCCAGAGCATAACTCTAAATCTACTGAAGGGATTTACTTGAAACTTTGAATATAAACATTTTGCAAGTAGGAGAAGTGCAGTGACTAAAAACAGAACCATAACTTTTATGGTCGTAGTTTTTTTTAATTATCTCCCTTTATTATGTTTATTTTATTTTTTATATTTTATTTATTTATAATTTTAAATGATCTTTAATTTAATTTCATAGTGAATATTTTAGCTTTTCAATTTTAATATCTCCCTTTATCTAATTTTACAATAATATTTTAATTTGAACACTGAAGTATTCACTGTAAAATAAAATAGATGAGTTAAAGGAAAAATACAGTGATCAAGAACAGTAACTGTTTATAGTCTTCTTTTTTAATAACCTCTCTTTCTTTCATGTCCATATATTTAATTCTGCACAGCATAATTCCAACACTCTATAAAAATAATTGATCATTGAAATATAAATAGATGACACAGGTGCCATATTTTACAAATATTATTCTACTCTCTAAAAGAAATGTTGTACAAGCAAACACATTTCGGCGGGGATTTGGCACTACTGTGACAAGCTCTTGTTGATATTTTTATCATTTCGTTGATAACTAGTAATACTGCAAACTTTGTTCGAGGGTATATACTTATTAAATAATCAACGACGAAATTATTGTGTTTAAATATCATCAATACAGAGGCCCGCATTTAGCGCAGTGTACGGTTGTTCAAATAGGCGTGACAGAAAACTAAGTAAGCGTCATTGTGTTCTTGAATTTGTCCGACGAGTTGAATTTTGTATACCATTACCACGTGAGAACGTTTGCAAACCCATTTATTTTTTAAAAAACTTAGTTTGAAAAATAAACAACAACCAGGTTTGATTATACATCTAGAGCGAAACGACTAAGGGTGCGAAAAGACCCGATAACGTTAAATTCAAAGGGGCATAGTTTGGATGGTAATACAAGGCCATACAATCTTCAAATACAGATTTGGAGAAAATTAACCAATGGTGCAAAAAATGGAACATGAACATAGCCCCAGATAAAACATCAGTCTTATTGGTAGGAAGGGAGCTTCAAGCCACAGACAAACTTAAATTCTTAATTTCAACTCAAATGAACTGACAATAGTAAAAAAAAAAAGAATTCTGGGAATTACTTTGGATAGTTTACTTAACTTTGCAAAACATATTGAAAAAAACCTACTAAAGAATTTAATGCTTCACACAGTCTGGATAAATTTGTAAACAACAACCATGGTTGCTGTCAATCAGCCTACATGGAACTGTATACATCCTTAGTTCGTCCAATTATGGATTATGGTGCTTCAGTTTTAGCCACAGCTACAAACAAAGCAACACAACAATTTGACACAGTACAAAGGAGTGAAATGCTTAAAGCAAGTGGATGTTAAAGCAGTAACAGCACAGAAACATTGGAAATACTAACTAACACCATGCCAATAAATACACTTAAAGTTAAGACAGGCAGAAGACACCTCTTCTGTTAGAATTGCAGCAAAAAGAGAAAAGGACACTTTGAGACAAGATTTTAATAGATTGCTTCCAAATCCAGCACAATACAGTAACAAACCTACCCTGTATTCCATACTGATGAGCGGATTCATAGAACACAAAGTAAATGTGCAATTTGAATGTATTGAAAAGGAGTTTGAATTCAAGAAAGAATACATGGGACTTTCGAGAACAAAGGAAAAAGTGTACACTGAGAACTTCAAAGTAAACAAAGATCATCAAATGGAAAATATAAATGAGATTTTGAAATTGAATAGGTGCTCAAATAATAAAATCTTAATATTCATGGATGGATCTTCTATTGGCAATCCAGGACCGACAGGAGCCGGAGCAGTAATTTATTTAAATGGGTATTTGTGTAGCCCAATACTTTTAAAGCAAGGTGTTTCAAACATTTCTAACAACCACACGGGGGAATTAGTGGGAATTAAAATAGGATTAAACTTTGTGGACGAATTACAGGACATTAAAACAGGAAAATACATATCTTCACAGATTGCCAGGCAGCAATAATAACGGCTTTTTCATGTGAAATTCCAACAAGAAACATTGAAATTATACTTAATATCAAGCTTGAACTAAAAAAACATTAAAGTACGAGGAAACACTGTGGAAATACACTGGATACCAGGACATAAAAATATTCAAGGCAATGAATTAGCAGATCAACAGGTTAAACTAGCAGCAACAGAAAATTATGACTTTAAAAACAGACAATCAAAATTATGAAAAGAAAGATGCAAAAGAAGTAATACATTTAATGAAAATAAAATCAATACAAAAATGGTAAGTTCAATATCTGAATTCAGAAAAAAAAAACTAAAAAAAATATAAGAGTGCATTCCAAAGCCAGGATGCAGAGCTTGTGTTGGAGAAAAAAGAAGAAAAATATTCAATATAGTGAACCAATTGCTTAGTGGTCATACTCGCTTAAAGTCTCACTGGTCGAAGATAACGAACAGTGAAGATGTGGAGTGTGCAGTATGTAGGAAACCAGAAACTATAAAACACTTCATATTTGACTGTTCAAAATACTCACAAGAAAGATCAAGGCTTCAATACAGAACTGAAGAAGTATTACATAGGAATTATATATTATGTTCTGATATTACATTGGCAACTTTAGTTGGAGAAATACCTAGTCCATGTAAACGAACTCCCAGAGCCTTTGATAATTTTTACTATGGCGGCTCTGGCACCATTTAGATAAGTTTGTGGTTTAGATAGTTAAACTTTAATAAGTTCTTGCAGTTTCAGTGTTCCTTAACCCTTGCATTGTTGATAACATGTTGCACCCATGGACAAGAGAGAGCGCATTGCAACTCGAAGCAGCCCATTGGGCTATAAAGCTTAGAATTGAATTATTGCAACTAGAGAAATACCTGACATCATATTACATGCAAAAGAAGCACTGTTCAATTCATTTGACAAATTCATCATGGAAACAAACAGACTTTAGATGTCAATTAAATAAACATTTTAAAATAGTACCAAGTGAAAATACAAGAAGAGAAAAATACAGCACATAGACGGAAACGACTACAACAGTCGTCTAAGCACCTTGAGACCATAGGCGACAACGACGCCAGAATTAGATACAACTACAACAACAATGGTAATGTGCAATTGTTAATATTGGATTAATTAATCGTTAAAATGATAAGTATTTGGTTTGATTTGTTTAATTTTTATAAAAACAAATGTTTTATAGTTTGTTTTATTAAAGTAAAACAGTTCAGTTATCATTATATCTTGAATTAATGAATATTGAAATAGAAGTCGGACGTTGCATATTTCGGACGTTGGCTAGTTCTAGGTAGAATATGTGGCTGCACAAGCAATTTTGACCCATTTGGTCAAAAATGACATTTTGAGATAATATGATTATTGGTGCTACCTAATTTACGGGCAAAAGCTTAATTATTTTAAAGCTATTAAAAAATTACAATGTGATTGTAATAACTTTAAAAATTATACTCACAACTCATCTTGCAGGCTGCGCATGTTGTGTTTGAAAACTGGTTGTGAGCCCTGGTCTATGGTGAGGCTGAAATTGGAAACACACAACTCAGAACATTAAGGATAATACAAAAGTTTGGTTTAATAAAAAATAAATAGTAAGACGTTTTCAAGTATGATAAAAGAACCAAAAAATTATACTCACAACTCATCTTGCAGGCTGCGTATGTTGTGTTTGAAAACTGGTTGTGAGCCCTTGTCTATGTTGAGGCTGAAATTGGAAACACACAACTTAGAATATTAAGGATAATACAAAAGTTTGGTTCAATAAAAAATAAAAAAAGTCAATGCTTATTTCTCAATGGTATAATAATTGGAATAAGTCTTTAATAAGTAGTGAAAAAATGTCAGTAAAAATAATATATACAACTGAATTACATGAATATGAAATTAAATGTTGAAATTTCTATACCATAAATACATGAATATGTGAAGTTTCTTGACTACCAGTACTTTGAATAACACAAATGTGGATTCGAATAAAGAAATTATGTGAAATTTGTTAATTATGTGGATAATTATACCAATTTATATTTAAGTTGGTTGTTGTTATTTAGTTCTCAATTATAATTCATAAATAAATTATTGTTTTTTTAAATAAAATATACCAAGACCAGGAGCTCTCAACCTGACAGTTCTTCCCTCTATATCTGCTGCAGACGAATACCAAAAATGCACCGCTCGCGACCGGAATTAGGGAATACACACCGGATGCTGGATTTCGGTATTGTTATTTTCGCAGTGGTGACTTCCCTTTAAATTTAAGACCTCTAAACAACGCTGGGGTTAATGATTTTAACAAAAACGGCTTTTTAAATATATTTTTTTTATTAATTTATGAAGATAATAATAAATATAAGGTGCAGAATTGAACAAATAAAATAAATTCGAGACTAATCTTATTCGATTAATTGCGTCGGGATTTAGGCAATACATTTTAGACAGGTTATATTTCTGAACATTATGTGTGGAAAAAGTGAACGCGAAATTTAGTATAGCAGTCTTTGGTATTTGGCTTATTCCCGTAACGGCGTTAGACCGGAAAACAGGAAAACAGGAAGAAAAACAAAAAATCGCATTTGGCGTTGAAAAACATATAATACAATAACAGAGAGTACGATTCGCTACACAATAATCACTGCCATGACGTATTATTTCTTGAGGAATGCATCTACGTGCCATGCAGCGTTTGTCGAAGTGCCTATGTTGCTCCAGCGGTCTTTGATTTTCCATCGCGAAAATGGATGACGGCAGGAATTATTTGACTTGATAGCCTATAAGGTAATGTCTCTCTGTATTTCAGAAAATTGATACAAATAAACGGTCAACGCCCTCTTCGCGGGCTTTTGCCCGTATCATCATTTTCTGGTAGAGTAGAGTTTGGGGAATCAAAACATGAAATTTTGTGCAAACATTCCTAGTAATTTTCATTATACAGCCTTTTTCGTGAACACAGTGTATGAAATTAATAAAGTGCAAAAATCTAAAATGAGTTTGTTTTTATTTCTCACATACTAATCATTTTAAGCATTATTCAAGTAACAGTATACACTAGTAAAATAGTTTAAACAAGTTTTCATATAAACATATGTTTAAATATAAACACATTGTTTGTTAAAAGCATCTTTTTTAAATTTAAAATGGTTATTTTAATGTTGGTATTTTATCCCCAAATTAATTTTGTTTAAACAAAGATATATTACTTAAAATTTGTTACATCAATCTTGATGAATAATTATAGGAAATGTGTACAAAATTGTTAATATTTGTGAAAATGCATAAAAGTAAACAAATGAACTGAGTTGTTTTTATTATTGACATTTCAAAACTGATTAATGTAAACTGTAAGTACTTAATGTGAAATACTGTTATATAAAATCATTTCGCATACAAAGTTCATGTCAATACACAAAATCCATACACCCAGTCCACTGAAAGCTTTTAATAATTTAAAGCAAAAAACTGGTCGTCAAGGTAACCATTTGTTTTTAACATTGTACAATATAAAAATTTGCCTTCAAATAAAGGCTGGTTCAACATTAGTAACGTTGAAATTGTACCCTGTACTTACATTGATACATGACAAATGGAAAAAACATCATTGCAAAGTCAATGTGTATTACTTTATTTCAGTTTAAATAACATTAATACTATTATCTCCAAATATATGTTATCAAATTACATAGTTATATAAGTATGAACCAAATGAATAACTTATTCATATAAAGAAGAGGTTCTAACAATGTACTGGTTATTAAAGAATCTAACAAATAAGAAACAATGCAATGTATCACTATTTGATTATTTCCAAAAAAATGAACCAGGTTTTTAAATATTTTTTATAAACAAAAATTACACAACATGGGCTATACTTGAAATGCATGTAAATTAACATAACAAAGACATCATAATGCAACATTGACAGAATTAACCCTTCATTGCAGGCAAATCAACAATACATGCAAATATATACAAGTAATAATACTTTACTGCACACAACTCCCTATACAACATTTATTAATGCCTTAATTGTCAGCAATTTTTCAAAACTGTACATTCTAAATAAACTATTACTTTGGAATAAGAGGTTTGGGGCATGTTTTCTCTTTTGCTGACTCAGACCTGAAAAATTTCGAAATGTGATCATACAAGTGCCGCTGTCTTGCTAAAGGGAGCACTGGAATGGTCTTAAGTGGAGGCATGGCATTCTTATTTATTGCACACTTCAAAAGATCAAACACTCCTTTGTAGAGTCAGCATACTCCTTACGATGCAAAACACCGGGATCATCTTTGGAAACCGGGATCATCTTTGGTGGTATTTAGTTATGATTTTTATGTTCCTGAACTCGGCTTCATGGTGTGACCGCCACTCAAAAGACTCAAGACAGAAGAAAATTCAATCTGAATTAGTTTTAAATATTCAATTGATTCAATTTAACTGTTGCATTTTTCACAAATGAACATATTCCAGCTGTGAATATCACTGCTTAACTCAAAAGTGACTTTTAGATCGTTGATTATGTTCATCAAAAATGTGTTCCCAGAACTCATGATACATATAAATTTTCCAAACTTGTTTAAAAAAAAGTTGAATTGGTAATTAATGTTTATTAGCTTTTTGTATTGCTGTAGGCTTTGAATAAATCTACTGCATCACCATGCCAGCAGGAACCTTAGTTTTTGTTGTTGTATTAATAAATAGAAAAGTGTTATTCATATTGTTAAGCCACTTTAATTTTTGCGAAGCATATGTAGGAGACATGCGGTGCGAGTGGTACACTGAAGAGGAAACGAACACATCAGTTGTCACAATTTATTTTAACAGCTACATTTCTTTTTTTTATATAACAAATAAAACAGAATCATCAAAAACATATTAAAATTCTTATCATTAAACATTTCTCATATTTAAGCGAAAATTGGCGAAAATTAGCTTAAAATGGTGAGAACTTACTTTGCTGTGAGAAGTAACTTTATAAAAACATTTATATCTGATGTGTAAAGTTTTTTACTAATTATTAATCATTACAGGTACAATGGCAGATAATAGTTGGTTATCTTCCCCTGCCAAATTCCAGGTAGCGCCACTTAACCCGGTCCATCAGCTTCCACTATACATTCTAAGATAAGCATTAACAAAAACTGGACGCGATAAACATGGAATCAAAGTTTGGATCATTAACACTGCCCGAATTAAGGGCAGAATTAAAAAAACGGGGTGCACGAACAGTTGGACGTAAAAATGAACTTGTTGAAAGGTACGTAAATTTTCCGTTACGCTGATATTCTTAGAAAAAACACACACATTTGAAAACCGAAAGTAGAATAACGCCGGGGCATATTCGTGTACGTTAATTGTCTATAAAATGCACATAATGTATCCTGCATGCATTTCGGAACGATATTTCGTTTATAATTAATGAAATATAATAGAATCTATGCTCTCTGTTCTATATCAAAATGTTTTCTGTTTAATAAGGGACAGAAAATACTTGCGTTCCCTTTGTTTCATGTACATCGGCGATTGTACATAATGTAATGGGTGGGGTTATTTTACCGATGCTTTGCTCGCGCATCTTTTATTTTAATTAGTTTCAAAAGCTAAATGTGTTTTTTTTTCAGGCTTATATCATACGAAAGAAATCAGAACTTTGGTAAAATAGAGACTTTGGAACCGGAATATCACATGAAGTTACCAGATGCCACTACATACTCTGATGTAAACTCGGACTCTAAATTTCCCAAAACAGATCTCGGAAAGGTGCAATCGTATCTGGCCCCGCTTGATAAGAATCTGGATGAACATGTGCAGAGGTTGTATAATGAACAGTTTTTAAGGTACTTCCGGATGTCACGCAGAGAAACATGTGTTTTCATTAAATCAAGCTGTCACGCAGAAATGAAGAAAGGTGTGTCCTACACAGTTGATATTGAGCTCGGCTTAGATGGGTCTATTACAGAGGCACAGTGTGAATGTGCTGCAGGAATGGGACCACAAGCTCACTGCAAACATGTTAACACGGTGCTATATGGTGCAGTTATGTTTTGCAAGAAAATGACAGTAAAGACGGAAGAATCGTGCACTCAAAAATTGCAGAGTTTTCACAAATGCAAAAAATTCATTGGAAGCCCCATAAAAGCAAATGCCTTAGATATGCCTGGAGCTGCCGAGTTGACAAACATTGACTTTGATCCCCGACCAGAAGAATTTAGAAATGCTGCCAACTATCAAGATCATTTTAGAAATGTTTGCTTAAACTTTCCAGGTATTTCGGAAATGCCAATATTTCAAACATTTGAACCTGCAAATACTAAGGCAGACTATTTGCAGACACAACATTTTTTCTGCTATATAACAATTACATTAATATATTTTATACAAGTGATATTTTGATATGCAAATAGTAAAATTACTGTATAGCTAATGTGCCATACAAGTTATTAGTCAAAATAATCTTTTAATAACATAGCAAGCATTTATATAAAAAAAGTTACATTAATGAACAGTGATAGTGTAACATATTCAATTATTACTTTAAATTTAACTTTCAAATTAATTTACATAACTCTTAAATTGCCAAATAGAAAAGTAATCATTTAACCCTTAAAAACATAGAAAAAATGTTATTTTATCTCAAACAAAAATACAATTAAATAAAATGCCTTACCTGAAGAGGAAACGAACACAGCAGTTGTCGCAATTTATTTTAACAGCTACATTTCTTTTGCTGCTAAGTGACCTTGCATGTGCTTAAATACCAAATTTCCTCCAGGTGTCTAGACCACAATAAAGGGCTTTACATTTATTAAGCAATCAAGAACAATCAAGAATATCAATTTAAGAATATAAAAGTGACAATTTAGATTTAGGAAGTTTGGGTATTATCATTATATTATGTAACACAAGCTGTCATTGTTTGCTTAAAGCTAATGGCTTAAAGTTAAGATGACTGGGTATGATTTAACAATATTATGTAAAATTTCGCTTCATTTATCTTTACAACAAATTTAACTATATTACTTTTAAATTAAAACTTAATAACATTTTAATTTATATCTATAAATATTACTTAATAATATTTCAACTTTCATAAAATTATTAAATAATCATTATTAATATGGAATGCATAACAATAATATTAAGTTCTATAATATTGCAAATATATTTTACTTGTGCACAATCTTGTTCAAAAATGGGCTTTTTTTCACATGCTATGGATTAAAAAAATATTTTCTTTAATTTATTTGATACAACAACGAATGCCATGACTAACATTATTTTATTGTTACACATACTCTTAAAATGAAATAATACCACGTTTACCTATCGTGCGTGTACTAATTGGTACGTTTCAGTGACTCAATTATTAAAATTTTACAATAATCATGAATTTTATGTTTGTAAAAAAACTTGTTTGCAAAAACTAAAGTATATTGTTTGTGATCAAATCATTTTGCATTTTCTGTAGATTATAAAAGAATATAACAATATTCATAGTAAAACATGAATCGTTCATAGCTATATATATGGGCAGAAGCGTAAGAAAACGTGTTTTTATTGAGGATACCACTGAAAATCCAGTTGAAATCGGTTGAAAACAATGTAGCGATTTTTATATTGGGGTCGAGTACGGTAAAGTACGAAAATGATTTAATTAATATTCATGATTCAACACGTTAATTCAAACCTAAACAAACAAAATTGCGAATACAGGCGAATTTAGCGGAGAGAAGGTAAGAACAAATGCAAATACATCTGTTACAGACGGAAACTGAGTTTCAAGGCTACGTTTTCTCTAAATCTATGTATTTATGTTCCATATGATCATAATGTTTAGCGAAAGCTAAATATAGATATAATTTGCATAACTCGCGACGCTGCAATGATTTTCTCCTATATCAGGTATTTATGATCATTTATATATTATTTTATCGATTCAAAACTGCTTTTTACCAGGTCAACCTCCATAAAAAATATATTTCAATGAATTTATGTAAAGTTTATTTCTCGCTATACGATTTATATGCAAAACAAGGATCTATTCTGCTAACTGGGACTTTAAGACTAATTAATTATTTACAAGACAAAAAACTCAACAATGATCGAATATGTATTTGTTTATTAAACAACAAAAGTTGAATATTAATAAACAAAAAAACACCATAAATGAGTGAAATCGCTCGCTATCGATATCACATACTTAGTTGCATGGCCGATACAGTAATTGTTTAATCAATCAAGATTATCAAATCTCGGGCACCTGTTTATTTTGCGCTTTTAAACCGCATATTGTGAGGTTGCTCATCCTTTTGTTTGCATAGGTCTTTGTTCAAGTAATGCTATTTTTAGCTCACCTGAGCACAATGTGCTCATCGTGAGGTTTTGTGATCGCCTTTAGTCCATCATGTGTTGTGCGTTGTGCAGCGTCAACATTTGCCTTGTTAACACTCTAGAAGTCACATTTATTGTCCAATCTTCATGAAATTTGGTCAGAAGATTGGTCTCAATGATATATTGGATGAGTTTGAAAATGGTTACGTTTGCTTGAAAAACATGGCTTCCAATGGGTGGGGCATTTTTCCTTAGATAATTTGAGGATACAATAAGACAGCTTACTTAGAATAGACATCCATTTTAGTTTTTTTTTATCAATTGAATATACAAAGAAGAAATTATTATGTGTACATCATGAATACAAACGACTGTATTTTGTGCAGCGTGTGGTTTTTCGAATAGATATGACAAAATACTCTGTACGGAGTATTATTATTTCTCTAGAATTTGTCGACGAGTTGAATTGTATATACCATTTCCATGCGAGAAATTTTTGAAACCCATTTATTTCTCACAAACTTAGCTTGAAAAGTGTTTTGTGTAATCTTCATGAACATCGGTATGAATATTTAACTTTAAAACTAACAAAGGGCATGTAAATTAAGCATTTATATATATGTTTCATAAAGTACTTTCATTTTTTGTGATAATAGTTTAGTTCCTTAGGGTCTCAGGTGAGCCCCTTTGGGCCCATGGTCCTCTTGTTGGGATACTGACGCTGAATTGGTCAAGGTCCCCCCGGTTACTACTTCCTCGTACCCCGAGTACTTTGAAGTATACTCCACAGTGCGCCAATTGAAAATGATACTTTTGGGTGCCCCGGTATACTTACAGGCACCCCATCTTTCGTATAAAAAAAATTTGTACCCAAAATTGTTCGTACCCATTTTTTTCGTACCCAATTGTTTTAGTTCCCAAATGTGTTTGGAACCAAAATTTTCGTACCAATTTTTTTTTTCGTACCCACATTTTTTTCTTACCTACAATTTTCATTCCCAATTTTTTATTCATACCCAAATTATTTTTGGCATAAATTTTTCATACTCAAAATTTGCGTACCCACATTTATTTTTTTCATACTAATTTTTTTTCGTACCCAAATTTTTTGTGGCATAATTTGTTCCTACCCAAAATTTTCGTACCAATATTTTTTCAGAAACCAAAATTTTCGTACCCACTTTTTTCGTTCCCAAAATTTTCGTACCCACATTTTTCTTAACCAAAATTTTCGTACCCACATTTTTTAACCCCCACTCATTCCATCCTGCAAAACCCTTAAGGTGTCGCAACTCTAGTACTATGTGTGATTCAAGGCTTAAAGGTATCTGCGTCTTCACAAAGAAACAGTGGTTTGATTTCTTCCAAGCTAGCTTTTCGGCGTTGCTGTCTTATCTATGTTTTGAGCTTTCTCTACCTTTGTAATTTCATAATAACATATCTTGATCAAAAAGTGGAGACATGAATACATTGAATTGTTGTATTTGTCAAAAGCACTAATACTGCGCGAAATAGAAAACATTTACATTAACAGGAAATTTAATTGACTATTTATTGTCTGCAATATAGCTTAAACAAAATTCTTATTCATCATGGGTTGGGGTGAACTTAATTGGGATGCAATACTGAAACGATGTTAAAAGGGGTGTGTAGCGTAAAACCATTGTACCTAAACAACGGCGAGTTGGATACATCAGTTTCACTCTTGAAATAGATACAGTTTGTGTGTGTCCCATTATGTTTTTGCACATGGTCAGCACAAGAGAGATCGTACTATAAGGTTATGTTTTATTATTTAGCAGTTACTACCATTTATAATTCTGTGAAATAGTATTTTTTAAATCTTATTAGTAGTGACCTATACTCGTCTAATTGTTTTTCAATTAATTAAACATTATTAAAATTGCTCTTTAAACTTGTTAAAGTAATAAGTTTTACACAAGCCGTCAATCCAGCGGTGCAATCTTGACCTGCCTTTCATTCCGTCTTGCAATGTATCGATGTGATTTTACGGTCAGTCCGTCTGAATCGCATTTACTTTGGCAAAACTAGAATTATCTTATGAAATATCTCAAAAGATTCGGACTATTCCATTATTGCAATGCATACATGGCATGTAAACATATATTCTTACTATGTTTTACAAGTACGTGCTTCACAGGTTTTATTGGTTTAATAAGAATTATCCTACTTACTTTAGCATGGTTTTGATTTGATTCACGATACTATAAATAATCGAGTCGAATGGCTAACTACTGAAACACTTCTGTTCGAAGAACACGTGTATTAATTTTTGGAATATGTATGGATGATTCGCGTTAGGCTTTTATGTTTGTTGTTCATGTTCACATAGTATTTCTGTGTTAATATACATAGATATATGATCAAAAGAATGTAAAATGAGAAATAAGCAACCGAAACTGGCAGAATTACTCCGTTATTAAATTTAAGAACTGCACCGATAAAGAGGATGGGATCTTTGATCTCAATAAAATATAACTGATTATCTTTCACCAACATGAAACAAAATCAACGCCTTATATCGATATTTCTGGTTTAAGTACACTTTTCTATACAAAGTAAGACACTTTATTTTTCTCGTTCATCTCTAAAGCTCTATTGTCTTCATGTATTAAAATATTGTTAATACAGTAACTTGATAACTAGATGTATTATTTCATATCACATACATTATCTAATTATTCAAGAAACTATTTCATAAACGCTACATATATATGTTTTCGGTTTCCAAAGATGTTTGTACAAGTTGTATCTGGTGGACTTTAATGGAAACAATACAATGAATATCATTTTCAAAATCAAAATTATACTTATGAAGTAACAAAAAGAAGTTGTAACAACTTTTACGTTTACCAACAGTTCAACATTTATTGAGTTACATGTATTCAGTTCTACACACACAACCAATGTACATCCTGGCACAAACAAGTAAAACAGTTCAATTTCTCAGGCTACAGTTACAGTACTGCATTAAAACCCATTCATGCCTAGCGTCCTGAAAAAAGGACATTGCAAACAGCGCAGACCCAGATGATGCGGCGTCTCATCTGTGTCTGCGCTGTTTGCTTAAAGGAATTTCAGTAAGTAATATTCTAAATATAGAAATAAATATACTTGACATCCCTAATTTTGGAAATAAATTGATCCAATTTAGAAGGATGGGACAGTCCACTAGACATAAATGGGCTAACACTGGATCAAGACCGGGTAGGGCTGTAGCAAGACCAACATTAACATTCATTTCAAGGATATCACAGCATTAATTAACAATATAAATATACACTATGTCACGTGCAATATGCACATTATCACACTAAAAAGAATATGTTCCAACAAAAACTGCATAGTTAAACAATCTGATCATAGACAAAGCAATAAAATACTATGTATTTCGTGTATATAATATTATACTTTAATATCTATACATACTTATTTAAGCACTGTTTAATATGACTAATAATATATAAAACTATTTCAATATATATGTATTTATTAATAAGTTAATAAATAAACTATAAATATTTAATATAAATTTCATAAATAAAACCTATGCTTTACATGTTTAACGTGAACACATATTTTATTCAAACAATAAATACATAGCAGTTGAGCAGTTGTTATGTAGCGCGAAATGTACTTTTGGATCACATAGGATAGTTTCCAAGTATAGGACAGATACATTTAAACATATTAAGTTATCAGTGGAAAAGCTATATCCAAAGGGAATTTGAGTATACATAATACATTTGTTGATCTTATTGCTAATATAACATATTATCACAATGTCATTGCAGGCGTCGCTGGTGGTTCAACTGCACATTTCTCATTGCAACGGAATAACAACTATTAAAAGACTACACAGCAGCTATAATGATATTTAAAACTACGTAAATGTGAATGCTGATATATTTATATGCATAGTTTACCATTTTGACTAATGCCGAGTACAAAATGTAAGAGGATTAAATATTCAGCAACACAATTTGAATCTACACATGTAAAATGTCAGCAGTACCAACAATAATGTATAACAATAAAATATAGATACAACACAAAGTAAATAGATGACAAGTATCAGCATTAACATCAGATCATGTTAGTGTTATTACTATCAATTGTCTAAGTTGTTTCCTCTATTCGATTTTTTAAAATTATTAAAAACTGGGACTATTTCAATACCATTTCACATTCAAAGTTTCATTTAAAATCAATATACAAAACCATGCTAAAATAATGTTTTGTCTACAGATTTCATTCATAAGATGTATATTGTTTTTGATTTACTTTTGAAATAAATCTAATTAGTTTATTTTAAAATGCATAACACCAGAATGTGTCACAGGCACTGATACCTCACAACACATGTTTGGACACAGAAAAGTCAACTACATATTCCACAGTGGACAAACAGACAATGGCGATAGTACTGTTAAATAATTAATTTAATGTTTTATGTTGAAAAGTGTAAAATGCCAGGTTTGTATCAAGAGACAGATAGGACAGATGACAATTCTGGTGATTTCAGTTTAAATTACAAAATGCATGACATGTCACAAAGTGAAAGAGTTATTTGTAATAATAAATGCCATCGTAACAACCCAAGGTTTGGTAGAATGCTGCATGTAACATACATCAGGCAACAATACTTTTACTGGTGCTCACAGTTATTGGTCAAAGAAATTCAAAGCTGTCTCACATTATTGTGATATGCAGACTTGATCTGTCAGGAAACATTTGTACATGTTAAATGCATGAATCTTAATGCACAAGGGTTTGCCTGTTTATTGTGCCTGGTAGCAACCTACACTGTCACAACAATGTCTGAGCTTACCTCACTTCAATTATATGAGCCTTCCTCTGGGAAAACTAGGCTTAATGCATGTGCCTAAAGTGTCGTCCAAGAGTAGTCTGTGCAGTATGCATGTACCTAAAGTGTTGTCCAAGAGTAGTCTGTGCAGTATGCATGTGCCTAAAGTGTCGTCCATGAGTAGCATGTGTAGTATGCATAAGCCTGAAGTGTCGTCCAAGAGTAGCCTGTGCAGTATGAATGTGCCTAAAGTGTCGTCCATGAGTAGCATGTGCAGTATGCATAAGCCTGAAGTGTTGTCCATGAGTAGCATGTGCAGTATGCATAAGCCTGAAGTGTTGTCCATGAGTAGCATGTGCAGTATGCATAAGCCTGAAGTGTTGTCCATGAGTAGCATGTGCAGTATGCATAAGCCTGAAGTGTTGTCCATGAGTAGCATGTGCAGTATGCATGTGCCTAAAGTGTTGTCCATGAGTAGCATGTGCAGTATGCATGTGCCTAAAGTGTTGTCCATGAGTAGCATGTGCAGTATGCATAAGCCTGAAGTGTTGTCCAAGAGTAGCATGTGTAGTATGCATGTGCCTAAAGTGTTGTCCATGAGTAGCATGTGCAGTATGCATAAGCCTGAAGTGTTGTCCAAGAGTAGCATGTGTAGTATGCATAAGCCTGAAGTGTCGTCCAAGAGTAGCATGTGCAGTATGCATAAGCCTGAAGTGTTGTCCAAGAGTAGCATGTGTAGTATGCATAAGCCTGAAGTGTCGTCCAAGAGTAGCATGTGCAGTATGCATAAGCCTGAAGTGTTGTCCAAGAGTAGCATGTGCAGTATGCACAGGCTTATCAGGAACAACATTTTTACCATGTATTGTATTTTTCATTTAAATGAAGTTTCTTCTTAGGGAAAACCGAGAAAGTGTTGTCCCTGATTAGCATGTGCAGACAGCACAGACTTATCTGGCAAGCCACACCGTGTACCAGTATTAGCATGTGCAGACAGCACAGACTTATCTGGCAAGCCACACCGTGTACCAGTATAAGCATGTGCCGACAGCACAGACTTATCTGGCAAGCCACACCGTGTACCAGTATTAGCATGTGCCGACAGCACAGACTTATCTGGCAAGCCACACCGTGTACCAGTATTAGCATGTGCAGACAGCACAGACTTATCTGGCAAGCCACACCGTGTACCAGTATTAAGACAGCACAGACTTATCTGGCAAGCCACACCGTGTACCAGTATTAAGACAGCACAGACTTATCTGGCAAGCCACACCGTGTACCAGTATTAGCATGTGCCGACAGCACAGACTTATCTGGCAAGCCACACCTTGTACCAGTATTAGCATGTGCAGACAGCACAGACTTATCTGGCAAGCCACACCGTGTACCAGTATTAGCATGTGCAGACAGCACAGACTTATCTGGCAAGCCACACTGTGTACCAGTATTAGCATGTGCCGACAGCACAGACTTATCTGGCAAGCCACACCGTGTACCAGTATTAGCATGTGCAGACAGCACAGACTTATCTGGCAAGCCACACCGTGTACCAGTATTAGCATGTGCAGACAGCACAGACTTATCTGGCAAGCCACACCTTGTACCAGTATTAAGACAGCACAGACTTATCTGGCAAGCCACACCGTGTACCAGTATTAGCATGTGCCGACAGCACAGACTTATCTGGCAAGCCACACCGTGTACCAGTATTAGCATGTGCAGACAGCACAGACTTATCTGGCAAGCCACACCGTGTACCAGTATTAAGACAGCACAGACTTATCTGGCAAGCCACACCGTGTACCAGTATTAAGACAGCACAGACTTATCTGGCAAGCCACACCGTGTACCAGTATTAAGACAGCACAGACTTATCTGGCAAGCCACACCGTGTACCAGTATTAAGACAGCACAGACTTATCTGGCAAGCCACACCGTGTACCAGTATTAAGACAGCACAGACTTATCTGGCAAGCCACACCGTGTACCAGTATTAAGACAGCACAGACTTATCTGGCAAGCCACACCGTGTACCAGTATTAGCATGTGCAGACAGCACAGACTTATCTGGCAAGCCACACCATGTACCAGTATTAAGACAGCACAGACTTATCTGGCAAGCCACACCGTGTACCAGTATTAAGACAGCACAGACTTATCTGGCAAGCCAAACTGTGTACCAGTATTAGCATGTGCAGCCAGCACAGACTTATCTGGCAAGCCACACTGGGTACCAGTTTTAAGCCCAGATTTCCCAGAATGAGGCTAATATGCAACCGAGGCATGAAAATGAGCATACTATCAACTGTGAGTACAAACATCAGGCCAAGCAATCTCATTTCTGTGTGGCCCTTCTCACAAAGGCAGACTGTGTGGGTCTCTTTGGGGCATTGGGCCGCAGTTTGTCAGCAGTCTCCAGCCTCACGTCCCTGTCAGGCTTGGCGGCAGTGGCGGGCGGGGCGGTCTGGGGGCGGGTTATGCGCGGGAAGCGCTGTGAGAACCAGGACTCATACTCCTCCACGGTCATCTCCACGATGTGCTCCCTACAGAACTCTATGGCCGCTGTGATGTCGGGGCTGCAGATCTCCCATTCACGCAGGCCCTCTAGCACCTTGATGAACTTGTAGATACTTTGCTTGCCTGAACCCTCAACCTGCAACATAAACATGGGTACAGGGTCTGGGACTGCATTGCCACAAAGTCACAGACTGCATTGGCACAAAGGAAGGGACTGCACTTTTACAATGTAAAGGACTGCATTTTTACAATGTAAGGTACTGCATTTTTACAATGAAAGGGACTGCATTTTCACAAAATTAGGGACTGCATTTTCACAAAATCAGGGACTGCATTTTCACAAAGTCAGGGACTGCATTTTCACAAAGTCAGGGACTGAACGGGAACACAATATTTTATGGAATGATTTCAGAGATAAATTAATGGCTATCAAGAAATTTTGAGTTAAAACCCTTGATATTGTTATTATATATGACTATTGTTTTTGGCATTTTAGGTCAAGACACACCATATTTTACCATCTGTACACTGTTCCAGCCCCCTGTGGCTACAAATAAGGTAATATGGACATTCTTTGCTGGTTTCTAAGAAACAATAAACAGCAGGTGTGTGCTGCTTGTTGTCATAACTTTTAGCCCTGATTTGGCTTTGAGGAACTTCCTTAACTCTAAACTGCACAGCAAAGCTCTTCTTCTGTTTGTTGCCAGAGTGACATTGACCCTGTTCCCAACCACTTCCAAACACATACCTCTCCAACAGGGCGTCACCATTGGTATAAAAATGCTGAGCTTATAAGGGCACAAGAGTAAAGCCTCTTTAGTGTTTTTTTGTGTTCTTTTTTTAAAGATTTTGTTACAATACCTTGCGTAAGTCATTTAGATGTAGTTTTATAACAACGCATACCTGCATCAAGACAGATTTCTAATAGTTGTAACTAACACATTATATTAAATTCATTTTAAAAACTTAAACCAATACTATTTAGCAAACTTTCATTGGTTATCTATCACTCACAAGTAAAATTCACCAAAATGTTCCGATCACCCAACAAAACGAAGTTAATACAGAATAACACTACTACAACCACACAGAACATTGACTTGGAAACAGTGACAACAACAACAACAAATCTACACATGGTATTGACATTACATTAACAAACATTCCATGAAATAAGCTTACAGCTCAGTAAGGGATGTTAAAACTACAAAGATTTGTAGTATTTTAACCTATTAGAAAAACCTCTGAATAAATGAAAAGCTGTGTCTTTTGTTTGTTAAAAAACACCATTTTCAACATTTTCACCATTTTCAAAAGTATTTTAATCATATCAAGGTCATCTGTTGACCTACTAGCACTTGTTTGTTTAAGGCTTGCAAAGTGGATCTTACATGTAATCTAGAAATTGCACATACTTATGCCAGTTACTGACACATGGCTGGCCTACTTAAATCCGAGGTAGGGGAATCGGACACTTGCATTAAAACAACTTGACCATTGTACCCAACACAAGTAATGATTCCCGGCTGGGAATTAAAGCCAGATTGACAGTACCAGCACTGTTGAAATAAAGCATGCCAAAAAGCAGTCACCATGAAAGGTTGTCATCATGTACCAGACAGGTAAACAAGACATCAACTTGGCTACAGGAAGTAAACAAGACATCAACTTGGCTACAGAAGGTAAACAGTGTGAAGAATACATTAAGGTATATCTATCATGTGACTAAAATATATACACATACAAATAAAACAAAAAATATTAAATGGCCAGTCTTGGTATAAAATATAGATACGGTATATATAGTATTATCTTTAGGAAATAAATGCAAGACATTTTCATATACATGTAGGCTTGACCTTCTACAAACAGTTAGAAGCACGCAAAGTTGTCAAAGAATGTATGCCATCAATCTACTCTAAAATGCATGAACAGATCAGACTAACTGAACATATATCATAAAAGGGCCATGATGTCCATCAAGTTCTCATCTGAGTCTGATTGTCAAAGACTCCACCAGGGTATACCTAGTTTCTTTAACAACACTTGACCCAAATTAAAACATGGCCTTGATAGTTGCCAAGTATTCTTATCAGGTTTTATGGAAATTGAGAATATATGCATGAAATTGGGCATTTAAGCACATTCTTCTTTGCACTGAACAAAAATCTTATTGTTTAATATGTAAAATGTTAACTATTTGATGATAAAACTTATAAATTTGAAAAATCAAAACATTAACATATAATTTAAATGGATATTACAATTCTAAAACTATTATATTTAGACTTGCCATCACTATTAGTTAATGATCAATTGGGAAATTTAGACTGGCGATGTTTTTTGAAACAGGGAATAGGATCCAATAATGGCTATACATCAGTCCAAAAAGCTGGAATTAGAAAAATTGGGCCTAGATATTGTCAAGATAAAAATTCTAACAGTGTTTCATAAAGATTATGCCATAAATGTTAGTTGTAGAGTGTTACCAAGGTCTTTATAAGATTGATCTGGTAATGTTATTTGTGGATGCATATGACTAAGATTCAAACTTGGGATAACTACCGGTATTGTAAAACTCAACATTTTGTACCAAGTTTCATCCAAATTTAGTCATAAAAGTGACCTCTAGAGTGTTGAAAAGGTTTTTCTAATATTTGACCTGGATATTGCCTTTAAGAAGGCATGTGAACCTGATTGAAAAATGGCATTGGTGAAGATACATATTGCGACAAAATTTCATTAAGATTTAGTCATAAATGTGACGTCTACAATTGTAACATGACTGTATTTTCTAAGCTTCGACCTGGTGATCAAGTTTTTGGACACAAGTGACAAAGATTCAAATTCAGCTTTATATTGTCAGGTTAAACATTCTTAACAAGTTTCATCATCGTGATGAAATACCTGGCCTTTAGAGTGATAAAAAGCTAACCAAGAAACAGCCCAACACATGAGGCACAACACAGGACATTTGGTGATCTCATAAGCTAACATTCAGCACTTCATGCCCTGGTGGCCTCAAAACAAACAGAAATAAGTACCATATAAGTTCATAAAATAATAATAGGAAAGTCAAGTAATTGCTGCAAAAGTACACAAATATGAAGGACTGTACAGACTTGTGAAATACAGAAGATAAAAATATCTACGCAGTGATGAACACATTTATTCTACACGGTTTACGGTTTGACATGGTGGTGTTGTGTGTGACATGGTGGTGTTGTGTGTGACATAGTGTTGTTATGTGTGACATGGTGGTGTTGTGTGTGACAAAGTGGTGTTATGAGTGACATAGTGGTGTTGTATGTGACATGGTGGTGTTGTGTGTGACAGTTTTGTTATGTGTGACATGGTGTTGTTGTGTGTACCATAGTGTTGTTATGTGTGACATGGTGGTGTTGTGTGTGACATGGTGGTGTTGTGTGTGACATAGTGTTGTTATGTGTGACATGGTGGTGTTGTGTGTGACAAAGTGGTGTTATGAGTGACATAGTGGTGTTGTATGTGACATGGTGGTGTTGTGTGTGACAGTGTTGTTATGTGTGACATGGTGTTGTTGTGTGTGCCATAGTGTTGCTATGTGTGACATGGTGGTGTTGTGTGTGACATGGTGTTGTTGTGTGTGACATGGTGGTGTTGTGTGTGACATGGTGGTGTTGTGTGTGACATAGTGTTGTTATGTGTGACATGGTGGTGTTGTGTGTGACAAAGTGGTGTTATGAGTGACATAGTGGTGTTGTATGTGACATGGTGGTGTTGTGTGTGACAGTGTTGTTATGTGTGACATGGTGTTGTTGTGTGTGCCATAGTGTTGTTATGTGTGACATGGTGGTGTTGTGTGTGACATGGTGGTGTTGTGTGTGACATGGTGGTGTTGTATGTGACATTGTGGTGTTGTGTGTGACATAGTGTTGTTATGTGTGACATGGTGGTGTTGTATGTGACATGGTGGTATTGTGTGTTACATAGTGTTGTTATGTGTGACATGGTGATGTTGTGTGTGACATAGTGTTGTTATGTGTGACATAGTGTTGTTATGTGTGACATGGTGGTGTTGTATGTGGCATGGTGTTGTTGTATGTTACATAGTGTTGTTATGTGTGACATGGTGGTGTTGTGTGTGACAAAGTGTTGGTTTGTGTGACATGGTTGTGTTGTGTATGACATGGTGGTGTTGTGTTTGATATGGTGGTATTGTATGTGACATGGTGGTGTTGCGTGTGACATAGTGTTGTTGTGTGTGGCATGGTGGTGTTGTGTGTGACATAGTGTTGTTGTGTGTGACATGGTGGGGTTGTATGTGACATGGTGGTGTTGTGTGTGACATGGTGGTGTTGTGTGTGACATGGTGGTGGTGTGTGTGACATGGTGGTGTTTTGTGTGACATGGTGGTGTTGTGTGTGACATGGTGGTGTTGTGTGTGACATGGTGGTGTTGTGTGTGACATGGTGGTGGTGTGTGTGACATAGTGTTGATGTGTGTGACATTGTGGTGTTGTGTGTGACATAGTGTTGTTGTGTTTGACATGGTGGTGTTGTCTTTGACATGGTGTTGTTGTTTCTGTGCCAACTTTTGTTCAGTTAATCATCATTTCCAGACCAACAAACAGGAGTAACAACAGAACAACAACTATTTCTGTTACAAGTGTACTTTAAACTCTTTGTTGGACACATTGTTACTAATATTTACAAACAAAACATTGTCTACTGTATACAAACCAATGCAACAGGGTTGTTGCTCCGTGCCGTAAAAGGCTATAAGAACACAAAGCAGTACCGTAAATAACATAACAAAACAGAAGCTTATGGCACAATCAGTTAAAACAGCAAACTGTTGTGCAACTACTAAGACTACAACAAAACAATTGTGAATACTATCTGATAGGCCACTGAAAGGAGATTTAAACTAATAAAGATCATGTTACAAGCATTTCAATTCCTTGAGTTAAATCAAATTTTATTGTCCACCGGTAGGCCTTTTCCTTAAAGGAATTAATTGAACAAAGACATTTCATCAGTTGTAATGTTTTATACCCGTTTTCACATTCAGTTCACTAATTACCCAGAAGCCAAATCAGCCAAGATATTGTCAAGATGAATATTTCCGCCAAGTTTCAGCAAATTTGAGTTGCCAATGTGGCTTAAATACTCATAACAAGAATTTTCTACGATTTGACCTGTTGAACTATTTGTTTACACATGGCCCAGATGCAATATTGGCCTAGATATTATTAATATAATGTTCTGACCAAGTTTCATTATTACCGAGTTATAAATAATGCTTTTAGAATTATAACAAGGTTTTTGTAAGATTTGACTGTATAACCTAGTTTTTTTACTAATATGCCCCAGATTTGTCTTGACTTTGCCATGATATTGTCAAAACAAATGTTCTGACCACGGTTCATCAAGATTGGATGACAAATGTGGCCATTAGAGTGGTATTAATGAACTAAAAGTTTACAACGCTCAACACATGACTCCATACAAAGACTGGCCATACTAGCTCATCATGCACTTTGTGCTCAGGTGAGCTAAAAATAGACAGCTACTTTGCTTATAAAGTTTTTTCTCTGAAAATTAAACTTGCTTTGCTAGAATTTTTATAATTGCTCAAACAAAATTTGTATAATTGCTGAATCAAACAAACCTTTACAAATGCAAACACTGTATGCATTAAAGTGGCATTGATATTAATGTGGTGCACAAATATATCCCACATCTGACGAACAACAAATCATACATGTACAAAGAATACAAAATATAGCAATAAAAAAAGCAAAACTGTGTCAAAAAATAATGTTACACATGATAAAAACGAAGCTGATATTATTTTTGAATGTGATGAAAACAGCATTACCAATATCATATCAAGCCCATCATCCACCTGAAAATGATTCCAGATTCACATTATATCAACAAGACCTTAGAGTTCAATCTTGTGCCCAACTCAGCCTAGAGGTCTGCAGACGGCACAATAATCACTACTAGTAGTGCCAATACCTCAGATTGCCCAGACTCCATATTAATCCAACAATTCCTAGACTTGTAGTCGAATGATAAAAATAGTCTTAAAACTGTAATGTTCTAAATGTTCTAAAGATTGTTTAGTCTAAATTGACATTTTAGACCTCAAATTACATCCTTCTTGAGGTATAATAGTTTGCTTCTGACAAAAGCACCATTTTTTGCATGCATCTATTCAAACTCTTGGGATTCCTTGGGTCTAAAACTATAATTTATACTTGAGACTTAGAATGGGTTGGTGACAAGAGCTGTCAGAGGACAGCGCGCTCCACTATTCGAGTGCTTGACAGTATTACGTAAGCCATGATGGGGAAATTGTTCATATTCAATAATTTATTAGATGATCTTTCAAAAATAAAAAAAGGAAAAAAACTTTTTGGGGGGGAGGTAGGGGGGGTTGAGAGGGGGTATAATGTGGAGTGTGGTCATTTATAAGGCGATCTTTCAAAAATAAAAAATAAAAAAAAAATTGGGGGGGGGGGAGGGGGAGGGGGGTTGAGAGGGGGGTTTAATGTGGGGTGTGGTCATTTATTAGATAATCTTTCAAAAATAAAAAAATGAAAAACAATAAAAAAAAATTGGTGGGGGTGGGGGGGGGGGGGGGGCAGGGATTCTGGGTTGGGGCATGGGGTATTGTTTGGTAGGAATCCATTGTGGTATTCAGGTAAGTGTTGTTTTGTCAAAGTATTAATAAAATCTGATCATAAATAAATAAGTTATGGCAATTTAAGCAAAATGTTCAATTATCTAAGTATAAAAGGGGCCATGGTTCTGTCAAAATGCTTGATACAGTTGTCTGCTCTTGTTTATAGGTTGGGGTCATGTTGGTTAACAAGTATGCAAAATATGAAAGCAATATGTCAAAGGACATAGGAAATATTTGGGGTAGTACGCAAACTTTAACATGGCTTTATCAATAATATGCATATTGTAAGTATAAAAGGGGCAATAATTATGTCAAAATGCTTGATACAGTGATCTGCTCTTGTTTATAGGTTGGGGAATGGATACGGGAACGGCAACGCCCGGGTGAGTAGGATAGCTCCACTATATATATTTCATATATAATAGTCGAGCTAAAAATGGGCCCTGATCTAAAGGTATACATCAATTAATGAGTAATTTGGTAAAGTGAACTCCATTAATTAAATTAATTATGCAAATATAATTAAAATGGATACTTAAGTTTCTCACATTTAAACTACCTGCTTTTTTTACAGACGCAAAGATCAAGTGAAAAGGTCCAGTGCAACAACAGTTGAACAGTTAGATAATTCTTACCAGACCAAAGTTAGCCAGTTTCTGGAGTATTTTCCCGTAGTACCATTCCTTCTTCAACTCCTCAGGGATCTTGTCCAGCAGGTCTGTGTACCTAAAAACAAGGGGTCCATGGTTAACTGGACACACATTGAGTAGTGATGCAGGTTTCTTTTATACCTTATGATAAAATATGACATTTCTGCAGTGAAATAACAGCAGTGAAAAGAACAAATTGTTATTTTCACCGGTGAAAAGAACAAATTTTCGGAACTCCTTTTTCTATTTTTAGATTATCATAAATAATTATATATATTTTTTCTATGATCACGAGTAAATTAAAATCGACATTCCACTGAATCCAACAAACTTTCTGTTTATTTTATGCTTTTTCATCGTTTATTTACATTGTAAAAGAGTTTAACCTGAGAATTTCGCTGGTATAATGACGTCATTTCGTCACATTAATGAGGTCATTTTGTGTTTTGAAATGTATTGTGGCAAGCCACGGGAGAAACTTCAAGAAAGGGTTACTTTTCAGCGAAAGGGAAACAAACTGAACTGAAAATTCATTCCCATGAAGAGGCTCTGCATTGGTTATCACAAATAAGGCTCTTCTGTTACAGCAAACATATGGAATCTGAAGCATTGGAATGTGGTAGACTACAGGAAAGTATTGAAAATCAGGTTGTGAAAGTGAAAAGCTCTGCTAAGCAGACAACAATTGACTCATTCTTTAAGTAAACATCAAGGATCATGATGAAAAGCACATGTATTTTCACTTCTTGTATGAACAACTTGAAATACTATCTTTGTACAATGTATAAATGTATAAATACAATGTATAAACTGATAACTGTTATATTGTATGCAAAAAGATTAAAGTTCATTTAATATATTTACGTTGTTGTAATTATATGTCCATCAAATTCATGAAAACTCAGAATTAAGACCACCTCGCTATTAAGACCACTTTTGAAAAGTCCCACAAGTAGTCTTAATAGTGAGGTTTCACTGTAATGAGTAAACAACATATGGAGGTCCAATTGTCCAATCTGTGTCCTCACCAGTTTCCTTTAGCCGAGGACTTCTTACGATCCTCAATTGGTTTACGCAGCCTCTGCCAGGACTCGGTGCGCATGTCCTGGACTGCACGATGGAAGCTGCTCCCGTGACGCATGCCCTGCAGGCTGATGAACTTGCTCTTGCATACAGCCAACCTCTGACTGAAGACAGAGAGGGAACATACTGAGAGGCTATGAAGATAGAGATGAAACACACTGCAAGGACGCAGTAAATTGGCCTTGGTAGGGGTAACATGGAAGTATGAGATCCATTTGTGGTTGGATGGCTTCAGTAGGAAATGGTCTAGTCTCATAACATTTACATTTCTTTAAAATAAAATTCACTTTTGATTTGTCAGTTCAGTCTATTCTTGAGATAAAGACATTTTGTAATGAATACGTCAGTGAACAAGAGCACCGCATAACAGGTGCAACGCTCGGCTGCGAAAGCTTGTCAGATTTTTATTTTTTTTAGAGTTCACAGCGACCTTGACCTATGACCTAGTGGCCCAAAATGGGTGTGGCATGTAGAACTCATCAAGGTGCATCTACATATGACGTTTCACAGTTGTAGGTGGAAGCACTTTGATTTTAGAGCAAATGTAAAGGCTTTAGCACGACGCCAGCGGACGGCGGACGACCAGCAGGCTATGACAATACCTCGGGTTTTCTCCGAAAACAGCCTCGCTAAAAATGGGTGTGGCGTGTAGAACTCATCAAGGTGCATTTACATTTGAAGTTTCAAAGTTGAAGGTGGAAGCACTGTGATGTTAGAGGCAAAGTTTAAGTTTTATATTAGAGGTCAAAGTGACCTTGACCTTTGACCTAGTGACCCAAAAATGGGTGTGGTGTGTAGAAGTCATCAAGGTGCATGTACATATGAAGTTTCAAAGTTGTAGGTGGAATCACTATGATGTTAGAGGCAAAATTAAAGTTTTATATTAGAGGTCACAGTGACCTTGACCTTTGACCTAGTGACCCATAAATGGGTGGGGCATGTAGAAGTCATCAAGGTGCATGTACATATGAAGTTTCAAAGTTGTAGGTGGAAGCATTATGATGTTAGAGGCAAGGTTAAAGTTTTATATAAGAGGTCATAGTGACCTTGACCTTTGACCTAGTGACCCATAAATGGGTGTGGCATGTAGAACTCATCAAGGTGCATGTACATATGAAGTTAAAGTTTCAAAGTTGTAGGTGGAAGCACTGTGATGTTAGAGGCAAAGTTAAAGTTTTACATCAAAGGTCACAGTGACCTTGACCTTTGACCTAGTGACCCAAAAATGGGTGTGGCGTGTAGAAGTCATCAAGGTGCATGTACATATGAAGTTTCAAATTTGTAGGTGGAAGCACTATGATGTTAGAGGCAAAGTTAAAGTTTTATATTAGAGGTCACAGTGACCTTGACCTTTGACCTAGTGACCCAAAAATAGGTGTGGCATGTAGAAGTCCTGAAGGTGCATGTACATATGAAGCTTCAAAGTTGTGGGTGGAAGCACTTTAATTTTAGAGTCAATGTAAAGGTTTTAGCACGACACTTGCGGACGACAAGGAGGCAATGACAATACCTTGGGTTTTCTCTGAAAACAGCAGAGCTAAAAATCAAATGCAAGTTTGGAGCTGGATTGAGGATTTGGAACTATGAACATCTTTTGTAAACATATAATGTTGATTTTGAATATGCACACCATATTACAGGCATTTGGACATTGACTACAAATGGCCAAGCTGGATGCTTACCTCTCCTTGTGGTCCAGGATGTCATGGAGGGTGAGGGCTCTCTCCTCCCTGCACTCTGCAAACTGGTTGTGCAGGTCGGCTGTCAGCAGGCCCTTCTTGTTGCTTGGCTTGGTCATCTGGAACTCCAGCAATGCAGGAGACCTACAGGCAATACAGATCATTGAGGATAAGGCTGTGTTTGTATGACTTTGGTAAGATAACACATTATATAATCACTAAGAAAGGAAACAGTGTAAGAGCATTTATTTATATTGTCACTGTTGGAAGCTATAAAGCTCTATCACAGGAAAATCAAACAAAGGTAATTTTTCTATCCGTCTGAAGGAGATTTACCCCAAATGACACATTTTGTCTACCATCAATAATGCTTCTACAAAGCTTTGGTATTTGCATATATTATGTCTTAGACTCTATCAACACAACCATCTCATCTGAACTAAATTTGACTAAAAATTGATCTATTTTGCCCTACGACTAATTCAGGTAGTCCAATGTCTTGGTTAACCCATAACAAATCATTTTATAATCAATACCACTTGCTTAAGAGCTTTGATATTTATGTAAATCATGTCTTTGAACATCATCAACACACTCTAATCACCTGACCACATTTTGACCATAAAATAGACCTACGGATAAATTCAGATGGTCCAAACAATTCTTGGTTTACCAAATATGATTTGTTCTGATCAATGCATCCTGCTACAAAGCTTAAAAATGATAATTGCATGGTTGTTTTCTACTAACACTCATACCACACCCACATCACCTGTTCTCATTTTAACTCTGGCATTGAACTTCTTATGCTAATTCAGAAGGTCAAAATTCTTGGTTTAACCAAAATGAGTATTGCTAAGCTTCAATAACTTACTAATAAGCTTTGTTACTTAAATTCAAAACTCAGCACAAAACGGTACGTTATCACCTGACTTATCACCTGACCTCATTTTGACCTTTACATTGACCTACTTTTGGACTGACAAGGCTTCCACAGGGCGATTATTATGTGATTATTTGACAAGGCTTCCACAGGGGCGATTATTATGTGATTATTTGACAAGGCTTCCACAGGGGCGATTATCATGTGATAATTTGAACCCAGCATCTTGTTTATATTTTATAGCAACATATACAAGTTAACATGACATCAAAATTTCAAGGTTTATAACATGATTTCACAGTTATAAGAATAGTATTCTTTTGCATTCAATTTCCTGAAGAAACCAAAATAACAGTGGAATACCTAATGTACCTTACTGATATTTTCCTATATTTCATTTAAATCAGAATTAAATAATATCCTGTAGCTACTAAGTAAAGTTGATTTCCTCATAAGTTACAAGGAGGCTTGGTAGATTGTGGTTTCATGTTTGATCTGAAGAAAATCACATAAATGAATTAGTTGGAGTTCCCAGATTTGTATACCATTTTAAATATTGAAAAAAAAGGGATCAGCAGTATATTTGCAAGATATCAAGCATCAATAAAAACAACATTTGCATGAATCATAAAGCAAAACATGCACTTTTCCTTACATCTATCAACAAGCAAATAAACATGTTGTTATATTGTGTGGGATTGACTGAACCAGATGAATCAATGGATGTGTCCCAGTAAACATGAATAAACATCAGATCACATGCAATAATTATAACATTTGTTCTGTTGTTTTTTTTTCTATTTTACTAACTTTATCTTTTAATTAAAAAAAAGCGAAAATTGTAATAACAAGTAATATTCTATTCAAGTCATTCGCTGAATGACTTGATTTCATTGCAGGTTTATTATGGGGATGCAACCTTCATAGCTTAAAATATGAACTACGTATGTGGATAATATTTTATACCTCTTCATGAAAGTGACTCTATGATCAATTTTTGGTTCAGCATTTAATATTTTAATGCATTAAAACTATAATTATGATGCAAAAAGATCAGCAATTCACATAGTTACACACATTCTGTAAACAATTCAAAATGACTACACAGTAATCTGTGGACACTGACATGCCAGGCCACATGGCAAGAGTTGACTAATACACGATAGTTTGATGGGATAAATAGTGGATCACAATGAGATTGGCATAATTCTGTTTTCCTTTTTTTTTTTCGAGTGCACCTTTATCAACAGTGGACCAAGCTAATGTACAGAAAATAGAATCTGAATAAAGAATTGACAGGCTAAAAAAACAGCAAGGAGTGGACTGGTCACATGTAAAATATACTTAGGTCACACACAGATCCAGGCACGTGGGAATGACCTTTCACCATCCTTTCCATGACAGGAACAGAATGTGGTTATTGAAGGATTGACAAACTTTAAGAAAAAACAGCTTATTGACATTTCAGAATCTACAACGTGAGTGTACATGTATATGTGTATGTATAGTTAACAATTCTCAAGCACTTATGCACAAATTTCTATGGTATTCATGTTGTACAAAGATCAGAAAAATCACATAATGTAGTCAGAAAAATAATATAAAAATCTAGGGTTAATAGACTTATAAAGTATATATTTGCTGTTAAATAACATGACTCTAATAACATCTGAAAATATTTGACATTTTAACATGGAAACACGTCACATTAAAACTGAAATATAAGAAAAATACGTATGATGAACAGTTGATTGCGAATAAAATCACACATAATAGATGAAACAAGGCTATTGTCAAGCAATATGGTCCCCTACCGGCTCCACCATTGTCAGAAATTCCACCACTTTCAGAATTGTTTTTTGTTTGCCATAGCAACCACAATTTTTGACCTAGGAACAAAATGAAATGACGTGCATAATGTCCATATTGCCATCTATCCATGTTGCAAGTTTCATTAAAAAATATTAAGAACTTTTAAAGTTATTGCAGGATCCAGAAAAGTGTGCCAGACAGACTGACTGACAGACAGACAGACAGACAGACTGACTGACTGACTGACTGACTGACTGACTGACTGACTGACTGACTGACTGACTGACTGACTGAGTGCAAACCATAAGTCCCCTCCGGTGAAACCGGTAGGGGACAATAAGTAATGTTCAATTACCTTTGTTCTGAATGTTAACCTTAATGTTGGAATATCAACTGCAGATATTGTTGATTATCTAATATTCAAATTGAAATTGAAACAGTGTCCAACGGAATGCTAGGAGCAAGTAGACCCAAAGCAAAAATTCCTAACATTGCATTGGTTTATTTAAGAGAAATCATCAAAAACTGTGGCTACACATATTTTTTTAGGTTAAAGTCAATCAGACCTATCTCTTGACATTGTTTACAGTTTTCACCTAATTTATGCTAAATGCTTTCCCTTATACAATTGACTTCTCATTAATAGATAAAGATGTTGTTAATTAAATGGTGTTATTTATCAATAGTTACCATTTTCCAATAATCTCTTCATTAACTAAGGCAATGTCAGAGTTTATGATTTTGTCATACACAGGTACTTGACTGGGCTAAATAAAATAATTTATGTTGATGAAATACTTCTTCATAAATTAACCAAAGATGGTTTACCCAATATTTAAGCATATGCAAAAATATTATAATAAGAACTTACAAAAACACGGACCCAAACATAATTTTAATGTCCATTTTATAATGTTATTTTATGTGTTGATATAATTTAGCCAGTAAGTTATTTTTTCAATTATATTTATCCTTACTATACATTCCTTTATTCTGCATTTTAATTATTACATACATCACATGACGATGTCTTTTTATAGATATTTCTTGTCATTCCTGTTACTTATGTTACTTATGCGTTCTATCATGACAGAGACAGCATTTACGATTTCCCCCTGATGATGTGGGGTTTATGTTCTATTATGACAGAGAAATGTCTTAAGATTTTCCCCCGATGATGTGTGATGTGGTCTATTATGACAGAGACATGACTTACTATTTCCCCCCAATGATGTATGGTGTGTTCTATTATGACAGAGACATGACTTACTATTTCCCCCTGATGATGTGGTGTGTGGTCTATTATGACTTATCTATGACTTACGATTTCCCCAATGATGGTATGGTGTGTGGTCTATTATGACAGAGACATGACTTACTATTTCCCCCGATGATGTATGGTGTGTGTTCTATTATGACAGAGAAATGTCTTACTATTTCCCCCTGATGATGTGTGGTGTGGTCTATTATGACAGAGACATGACTTACTATTTCCCCCCGATGATGTGGGATGTGTTCTATTATGACAGAGACATGACTTACTATTTCCCCCGATGGTGTGTGGTGTGTTCTATTAAGACAGAGACATGACTTACTATTTCCCCCCGATGGTGTGTGGTGTGTTCGATTATGACAGAGACATGACTTACTATTTCCCCCTGATGATGTGGGGCGTGTGTTCTATTATGACAGAGACATGACTTACTATCTAAGTATTTTCCCCCGATGATGTATGGCGTGTGTTTTATTATGACAGAGACATGACTTACTATTTCCCCCTGATGATGTATAGCGTGTGTTCTATTCTGACAGAGACATGACTTACTATTTCCCCCTGATGATGTATGGCGTGTGTTCTATTATGACAGAGACATGACTTACTATTTCCCCCTGATATGTGGTGTGTGTTCTATTATGACAGAGACATGACTTACTATTTCCCCCGATGATATGGTGTGTGGTCTATTACGACAGAGACATAACTTACGATTTCCACCAATGATGTGGTGTGTGGTCTATTATGACAGAGACATGTCTTACTATTTCCCCCCGATGATGTGTGGTGTGTGTTCTATTATGACAGAGACATGTCTTACTATTTCTCCTCGATGGTGTGTTGTGTGTGTTCTATTACGACAGAGACATGACTTACAATTTCCCCCTGATGGTGTGGGATGTGTGGTCTATTATGACAGAGACAGGCCTTATGATTTCCCCGGTGATGATGTGAGATGTGTGGTCTATTATGACAGAGACATGACTTACTATTTCCCCCGAAGATGTGGTGTGCGGTCTATTTTGAGAGAGACATGACTTAAGATTTCCCCCGAAGATGTGGTGTGTGGTCTATTACGACAGAGACATGACTTACTATTTCCCCCGATGAATATGGTGTGTGGTCTATTACGACAGAGACATGACTTACTATTTCCCCCGATGATGTGGTGTGTCGTCTATTACGACAGAGACATGTCTTACTATTCCCCCCACCCCCACCCCCCCACCCCGATGATGTGTGGTGTGTGATCTATTATGACAGAGACATGACTTACTATTTTCCCCCGATGATGTATGGTGTGTGATCTATTATGACAGAGACATGACTTACTATTTTCCCCCGATGATGTATGGTGTGTGATCTATTATGACAGAGACATGACTTACTATTTCCCCCTGATGATGTGGTGTGTGGTCTATTATGACATAACTATGACTTACGATTTCCCCCAATGATGGTTTGGTGTGTGGTCTATAATGACAAAGACATGACTTACTTTTTCCCCCCCGATGATGTATGGTGTGTGTTCTATTATGACATAGACATGACTTACTATTTCCCCCTGATGATGTGTGGTGTGTGGTCTATTATGACATAGACATTACTTACGATTTCCCCCGATGATGTGGTGTGTGGTATATTACGACAGAGATATGACTTACAAATTCCCCCGATGATGTTGTATGTGGTCTATTACGACAGAGACATGACTTACTATATCCCCCTGATGATGTGGGATGTGTGTTCTATTATGACAGAGACATGACTTACTATTTCCCCCTGATGATGTTGGATGTGTGTTCTATTATGACAGAGACTTACGATTTCCCCCTGATGATGTGTGGTGTGGCCCGTACAGCTCTCGAGGTCCTCCTGTCCCCGTCTCCAGTACCACGGCTGTCTGACCGCTTGTCAAACTGAAACATGTCTATACTTTATAGAAAAAGCCTTGTTCTGGGAAAACTGGGGATTAAGGCATGTGCGTAAAGTGTCATCCCAGATTAGCCTGTGTAGTAAGCAACACTTTCCACCTTAACTGGATTTTCACTTAGAAGAGACCATTTTAATCGAAAATAACAATAAAAGAAGAAAGTGCCGTCCCTTACTGCAGACTGTACAGGCTCATATGGGACTACACTTTACACAAATGCATTAGCACAGAATAAAGCTGAAAAGGACCACTGGACTAAAAGACTTTTGAAACGTGTCAATGGATTTATAGAAAGGACTAAAACACTTCTGAAACATGTCAATGGATTTACAGAAAGGACAAAAAGACTTCTGAAACATGTCAATGGATTTACAGAAAGGACCACAAGACTTCTGAAACCTGTCAATTGATTTACAGAAAGGACCAAAAGACTTCTGAAACATGTCAATGGATTTATAGAAAGGACCAAAAGACTTCTGAAACATGTCAATGGATTTATAGAAAGGACCACAAGACTTCTGAAACATGTCAATGGATTTATAGAAAGGACTGAATGGATTTACAGAAAGGACCACAAGACTTCTGAAACCTGTCAATTGATTTACAGAAAGGACCAAAAGACTTCTGAAACATGTCAATGGATTTATAGAAAGGACCAAAAGACTTCTGAAACATGTCAATTGATTTACAGAAAGGACCAAAAGACTTCTAAAACATGTCAATGGATTTATAGAAAGGACTAAAAGACTTCTGAAACATGTCAATGGATTTACAGAAAGGACCAAAAGACTTCTGAAACATATCAATGGATTTATAGAAAAGACTAAAAGACTTCTGAAACATGTCAATGCATTTACAGAAAGGACCACAAGACTTCTGAAACCTGTCAATTGATTTACAGAAAGGACCAAAAAACTTCTGAAACATGTCAATGGATTTATAGAAAGGACCAAAAGACTTCTGAAACATGTCAATGGATTTATAGAAAGGACCACAAGACTTCTGAAACATGTCAATGGATTTATAGAAAGGACCACAAGACTTCTGAAACATGTCAATGGATTTATAGAAAGGACCACAAGACTTCTGAAACATGTCAATGGATTTACAGAAAGGACCAAAACACTTCTAAAACCTGTCAATGGATTAACATAAAGGACCAAAACACTTCTGAAACATGTCAATTGATTTACAGAAAGGACCACAAGACTTCTGAAACATGTCAATGGATTTATAGAAAGGACCACAAGACTTTTGAAACATGTAAATGGATTTACAGAAAGGACCAAAACACTTCTAAAACCTGTCAATGGATTTACAGAAAGGACCACAAGACATCTGAAACCAGTCAATTTATTTACAGAAAGGACCACAAGACTTCTGAAACATGTCAATGGATTTATAGAAAGGACCACAATACTTCTGAAACATGTCAATGGATTTACAGAAAGGACCAAAACACTTCTAAAACCTGTCAATGGATTTTCAGAAAGGACCACAAGACTTCTGAAACCTGTCAATGGATTTATAGAAAGGACCACAAGACTTCTGAAACATGTCAATTGATTTACAGAAAGGACCACAAGACTTCTGAAACATGTCAATGGATTTATTAAAAGGACCACAAGACTTCTGAAACCTGTAAATGTATTTACAGAAAGGACCACAAGTCTTCTTAAACATGTCAGTTGATTTAATACATGGGACGTCTATGCAATGGACAATACACTAGTTTTGTTGTATATTGGTTTATCTTAAGACATTAGTTGTTGTGAAGTATGTACTTGTTTACCAACAAATACAGGAATTTTCCAAGGTTATTATTTAAATTCTTTCTGACGTTATCACAAAACAGTTCACGTGTTCAATTGTATTCAAGTTTCATACTTTCAAATACATATTTTAGCAGGAGCAAGTTTTAGCCTTCTATATACATTTTGGACCCACTCTGAGAAATATGGGGCTTATTCATAAATCTTTCGAGATTAGCCAGTGCTGTCAGCAACGTACTAATCAGGGACGACACTTCACTGCCTGTCTAGACTGGACCTTCAATTAGATGTGACTTCCTTTAAACTAAAAGTCAACAAAAGTTGGAAGTGTCGTCCCTGATTAGAATTTGCAGACTCCACAGGTTAAACTGGGACAGACAACAATTGACACACATTCATTAAGCCCTGTTTTCCCAGAGCGTGGCTCATTTTAGTGTTTGCTTGATGGGTCTACAGTGCAGGGCTGAAACACAGGAACAGTTGATGTAGGAAACATGTATCTATCAATACAAAAATTCTTGTCTTTATTATCTAGATCATGCTACTTGCTATACAGGTATATGTATACTGATATGGAACTTACAGCTGATTCCTCCCGTGTTTTGGACTTTTTCCTTTTCTTTTTCTTCTTTTCTTCTGTTTGCCTACACACAAGAAATAACAATGAATTGTAATTTTTATTTTAACAGCTAAATTTGAACATTTCTAAGAAAAACAAAATAAGGAAACATAAGTTCTAGTCACATATTTTGACAGCAATTAAGAGTTCATGACGCACATATAATTCAATTACATCCTTCAAATGATATGAACAAATCCGGACAGCATAAAAATTGGCTTAAAGCAGGACTGTCCTGCCGAAATAGGGACAATGGCATGTTTGTAAAAATCATACAATACTTTAAACACTTTCAAGCTTATAACTTTAGCTTATAATAAAATGCACACATGCACATTCTGTCAATGATTGTAACTTCTATATCAAGCATGCCACGAGTGGACTTGACAAAATTGTTATGTAATGAACCCGAACTATTTCATTTGCATACAGAGTGACTTCATCAGGGCATGAAAAAGAGGTTGCATGCGCAAATTTGACGATCAGAATACACCATTAATGTATAAACACCAAAAAAAAAAGATTTCGTGTTACAAGGAACCCTCCAGTTTACATACTGTTTGCTGGCAGGTGTAGGAGAGGAGGATGGGGTGGAGGCAGGAGACCGGGCCCCTGCCTGCTTCTCCTTCTCCTCCTCTTTCTTAAGACTCTCATAGTACTCATCGAGGAACTTGAATATACCTGTAACACAAATATCACTCTTATACTCATAAACTCATTCTTGTCAACCAACAGCTTTTGAAATCATATAAAACAGCAACCTCTTGGTTTAAAAGCATTATCTGTGTAATATATAATAGAGTCTGGTGCTAATGGTTCTTTCTGTGGTTACATGGTACTCACTCTGGCTACATGGTGGTACTCACTCTGGTAACATGGTAGTTCTCACTCTGGTTAAATGGTGGTACTCACTCTGGTTACATGGTCTTACTCATTCTCCTTACATGGCAGTGCTCATTCTGGTTACATGGTGGTACTCACTCTGGTTACATGGTGGTACTCACTCTGGTAACATGGTGGTACTCACTCTGGTTACATGGTGGTACTCACTCTGATAACATGGTGGTACTCACTCTGGTTACATGGCAGTGCTCACTCTGGTTACAGGTGGTACTCACTCTTGTAACATGGTGGTACTCACTCTGGTAACATGGTGGTACTCACTCTAGTTACATGGCAGTGCTCACTCTGGTTACAGGTGGTACTCACTCTGGTTACATATGGTGGTACTCACTCTGGTTAGTTGCTGGGTCCTCCTCCTGCTCCACTGTTGTCGACAGACCTTCGTCTCCGTGGTTACGTACTGCCAGGGACGCCACCTGGCCGCCTCCTGAGTTCAAACCTGCAGGATGCAACAACACATTGGCTGTCACCCACAACATCAACAACAATCATCACAACAATGAACACTGCCAAAAATAATAAGCATGTAACAAACCAAGATCATGAATAAATAATGCGACAAGAGTTATATATGTTCACTAAGATTCCGAATGCCAAAACTATGAAACTACATCACATCACACCAATGGTATTATACATAGACACTTATTAATATCATTTTCAGAGATGCAAGCATAGCAAGATCTTGTAAAACATCCATCAATGAATACCAATCATCATGCCACAAGGCTTAAAACTAGCAAAATCTTATTTTGTGTGCACTTCTTACCAAGGGGATATTTCTTGGCTAACAATAAATATGAGCCGTGCTCTGATACAATGGGGTTTAATGCATGAGCATAAAGTGAATTCCCAGATAAGCATGTGCTCATCAGAACCTACATTTTCTGCTTTTATGGAATTCTTCGTCTAAATGAAAGTCTCTTCTAAATAAAAACCCAGTCTAGGTGCAAAGTGTTGTCCCTGATTAGACTATTCTAGGACCACACCTTACACACACGCATTAAGCCCCATTTTCCTAGAGTGAGGATCATATAGATTACTTGGTTATTTGAAAACAACAACTACACAGTCCCAGTGGTCAAGCAAGACACTCCTCAAGACATACATACAGTTGACCTTACAAACAATAATTTACTGCATCAGTTCAACATTTTATGCAAACATTTATACTTCTGAAATTGTTTATAGACTGTGACTTAAATAACCGAACTCAAGGGCTAAAATGGCCCTAAATTGCTCACCTGTGTAGTTGGGCATGGCCAGTTTTATACCCAGGGTCAGGATTTGGACAATATTACTAATGAAGAAGTTTTTTTAAAGTTACTGTGCTATATAATTCTATATAAAACATTTCATCCTCACATCCCCAGACAGGGTCAATTTAAACCAGGGGGCATTATTTGAACAATTTTTTTATAAGATTGCTTTATGATGTTTCATACCATATATTTCACCTCTTGGCCTTATTGTTGCAGGGATTTTAAAAGTTATTTATTATACATAAGTTTGTATAAATGATATGATCACTGGGGTGTGGCAAGTTTTGACCCCAGGGGCAGGTTTTCACTTAGCCCTGTAGAGAGCCAATATTCAATTATGTTACACACCAAATATTGAACATCTAAGCCATGCTGTTTCAGGTGAGAAGATGTGTATGTTATTTACTGTACAAGTCTTTATAAATCATGGTGTGGCCAGTTTAAAACCCAAGGGCATGTTTTGAATAAACAGATTACAGTACCACCATCTGATGATACAAAAAAAGTGTAAGTTATTTACTTTTTCAGTCTATATTAATCATGTGACCGCTGGGATGTGGACACATTTTTTAGACCTCTGACCATTGTAGTTTGAGACATTTAACTATATAAGTCTATATTAATTATGTCAGCACTGGAGCATGGCCAACTTTGATTCCAGGGGCATGATGTTGTATACCAAATGTCAAGGCCTGTAATTGCAGTTTTCATCCCAGGACATGATTTGAACAAATAGACAAGAAGAATTTAAGTTATTTACTACCTAAGTCTTATAACATTAATTAATTTACTATATAAGTCCATAGCAATTATGAAACTTCCATGTGGTGTGGTCAGTTTTGACCCCAGGGGCATGACTCGGAGGAATTTCTGCCTCTAGCAGTTTAAGAAAATAATTTTTAAACATATATTTACTAAAGACATCTACATTAAGCATATCACAAATGGGACATAGGAGGTTTTGACCCCAGGGACATGATTTGAAATAACTTATTGAATTATTAAACCCTGACACATGAGGTTTTAGAAAAGAATTTTAACATGCAAAGTTGTTTTTTTTGCTCTGGTGACCAAATTATGTAGCAGTATGGAAAATTAGAACATCTTTGAAAGAATATCACCAAATAATCATTGCTGTAAAGATTCTTGGAAATCTGCAAAGCAGTATAGCCATCATCATGTAAAACAGATATTATTCAGAGATAATACATGTACATACAAATCCTAAATATTATGAAAAACTGTATGTAACAGTATTTTTAATGTTTGTATGTGATACTTAACCAAAGCTTGTCAAGCTGCAAAACCATAGTAACGAACAGTTTGTCTGTAGTAAATGTTGACTTAACTGACAACATGTAAATAGATTGTCATAGTAACTCGAAAAAATCATCTGTGTCTGAGATATTGACATTTCAGAATTTATGAATGTGTTTATACCATGTCACCTTTCGAGAGTACACTGTGTAGTGACATTTATTTATGACTTCCTTCAATGTTCAAAACAATAATATTATTGCAGTTTTAAGCGGTAACTTAAGTTAGATTTGTGCGTCGCTCTGGAAAAGTGTCGTCCACACAGACTCATCAAGGAGAACACTTTTGACTTTTATGGTATTTTTCATTTAAATGGAGTGTCTTCTAAGTAGAAATCCATTTTAAAAGAAAATTATTGTACATTATTAGCCTGTGCAGATTGCACTTTACGCACATGCATTAAACCCTGTTTTCCCAGAGCACGGCTCATTAAAGCTATCATAGCTGGTACTTGAAGCACCAGAATAGATTACTCTGTGGCCTGTCACTGGACCACCTTTTGTTTAGAAATTTCACACAAGGTCTGTGACGTGTTAGAGGTGACATTGGTAATACAGTAGTTAATAAAGGCCCGTGAATTTGTTACATGGGTACTGATGTGATGGGGTATCTGCCATTGCAGGTCGAAATTTTATGAGCATTAACTGATTTGAAAACTAAGTAATAAGAACACACAGTAGAATGAAAACATGGTAGTATGGGCACAAACACATAATGCACTCAGATTGACATGAGCGGATGGTGATATGGACAAAACGGATGTTAACAGGCAGTGAAAGTAGAACAAAGTGAAATTGGACACTGGGGGGGGGGGGGGGGGGGGGGAGAATTCATCATCACCAAAGAGGGAGCATAGGGGTGCCTACCTCCTTTTTTTCCAACACTGGCCCCAGCACCAAGAGATGCCATAAGGGAGCCACGGACAAGGGAACTGCGTCCTTCATACAACTTTTTGACCACATTGAAAAGCCTATCTTGACCATGTTCTTTCTGTTCAGTTGTCTTTATTATCATAGGACGGTTGTTCTTGATAGTATTTGAATCATCATCATTATCCTTAGCATTGTTGGACAAATCATGTGGGAGAAATGGTTTGTGTTGGTAGATAAATCCAGCGGATTGAGGGGGGTCTGGATGTGACTCAGTGTAATGAGACTCGTGACCAGACTCCGGGGTTTCTGAGGACCCTCGGGTCAAGTCAGGGGTGGGGGCCACAGAGGCAGGGACGTGGCCAGCGGGGGCTGGGCTTGTTGCTGAACCACGCGATCTGGGGTCCATTTTAGAGGCGCTATCAGGGGCTATCAATACGGGCTTGAGAAGAGACGCGAGCTTAGGCTCTGAAAAAGAGCAGGACTGCTGGGTTTAATATGGCATGGAGCGTCGACACAGAGGAACAAATATCTGCAGCTAAACAACAAGCTCTAAATAAATTGCTATGTGACACCACCAGAATAAAATTACCATATCCTTCTGGTATGTAGATAATAACATCGTTATTCTATCGTTTTGTTACATATCAGGTGAGGTTCAGAATAAAATAAGCTTGTCAATCTGCTTTTTCTTTCTTCCTGACAAGTCTGATATATATCAAAACGATAGTGCAGTAAACTGTTTTTCTGTTTAAAATACTTCTGTGCCCCAGATTGAAAGTACAAAAATAAAATAAAATCGCTATGAATCTGCATGTTTTGGGCAAATGTTTATGTCATGACATCATTAGCACTTGTAAAAATACATTTGTATAAATCATTTTTAGCTGTTTTTGTTATTTTTTGTGTCTAAGATGTACTGCAACTTGGTATCATATTGTTTGTTTTGTTAAATGTTTTTCATTTCTACCCCGGATACCATACCTTGAGAGCTGCCAAGCTGGCTGGCGTTTGCAGAGGACTGCGCCGACCCTCTCCCGGGGACATGGAGCTGTCGGCGCCCATGTGCTCCACGAGTACCGCGCGCCGCACTTAGCCGCTTACCCACCTTAAGAGGACAGTGACCAAACCAGGGTCAACATGTACAAGCTAGGTAGACACAGGTCCAGGGGAAGTAATTAAAAACAAGAAATGGTATTCCTATTATAAGTCAAATTTCAAATAAAATACATGGTTATATGAATAATTGTGTATGAAAATTTTACCACATTAAAACACAAAATGATATGCTTACACTTTTTGTTGCAATGCAAAGTAGGTACTTCAGATTTATGTTGCAGCAAAGCTACTTAAGGTTCATGACTTGATACAAACAGTATACTTTATATGCACAATATTGCTTCAACTATATCATCATTACAATTATAACTATAACTTAAAAAAAGTAAACTAATAATTCAATACCCCAAACAATGTTTCAACCCCAGAGCTGATATACAAGAACAAACCTATAGGTAAGTGGTAGTGTTTACATATTTACAAAATCACAATTCCCATGAATTTATCCAGTCTGTTTGCAGACAAATATACCACTTCACAATAGAACCCATTATTACAGCAGGGGCTGAATAACAACTAAATTACAACATAAAATCTAACAAAAATGCATAAAAGTAAGAAAAAACAACAGCAAAAAACTATTGAGCTCCACTCCAAACTGGTTGCTTTGCTTTTAATATTTGCTAAATGTTTTCTATTCTATAAACCCCCATATTTCTTATATCTAACAGTGTCATTCAATTTCCTTAGAAATAGAAAATATTGCATATTAATCATACACATTATTATCAACTTTAACTTCAAAAGTTTCCATAATTATGAAGTCTTTAAGTCGTAAACAAAACATACTAAATGTGCTCAACAGCTTTGTCTGCACTGTCGCTCACACAATATAAAACAAACGAGCTCTGCTTTGAGAAAACAGGACTTATTTTTAGCATGTGTGTTAAGTGTTGTCCCAGATTAGCCTGGGCAATCCGAGCAGGTTAATCAGAGACATCACTTTCCACTTTTATGGAATTTTTGACAAGAAGTCTCTTAGTTAGGGCTAAACGTGTTGTCCCTGATTGGCCTCAGCAGACTGCACAGGCTAATCTGGAAACAAACTTTATGCACATTTATTAAGCCCTGTTTTCCAGGCTTAATTTTTTTTGGAAAAAAGTTTACCATCGCAATATTAAATATGTTGGGCTTGATCTACAGAACACGTATTAAACACAGCGAATGTTTAATGTTATCAAACAGACACAATCAGCCCTACACTAATTTGATACTACACAAGTAAGAGGACCTCTGGCAGATTTGCATGAAAGAAGCTTGCTCAAAGATTGTCGAGTTACAATTTTCCAATTTTTTTGGTCACAGATTCAAAAAATAGAAAAAACATTAATAAGGAAGCAAAATAACAGTATTGACATTGACTCATACAGAAAAAAACAGCTTTGTTTATGAATAATCATTTGAAATTATTTAGAGTTATTTTTGTTATATTTTGTAGCCCAAATGGATAAACAAAAACCAAGTATAAAACAACTGTTTATTTTTGTTACTGTGCAAACGGCTGAGACTTTTAAAACAAAGCAAACTGGGTACATTATTTTTCTTTTTTTTTCATTCATAAATAACTATTGTTAATGTAATTAAGCTTTAGGAGTTAAACAGATAAAATAAAGCAATTGAAGGCATTTACTGACATACTTAAAACAAATGCCCAAATTTGTAAACAAGTCCCTTTAAAATTCACCATTCCATAAACAAATCTGGTGATTCTTGCTAAAGAAATGGTTATTGTAAAAACTTTGCGTGTATCATAATATATTAGCAGGCATGTTATTGTCAATTTTTAGGATTTGTTGGTAAAGAGAGAACACATAGAACCACATAAGGGATACAAGGAAACATAAATAAACAACAAGACTATTGCCAAGCAATATATGTCCCCTACCGGCTCCACCATTGTCAGATTTTTTTATATATATCTGTTGCCATAGCAACCATAATTTTTGACATAGGAACAAAAAGAAATGACGTGCATAATGTCCATATTGACATCTATCCAAGTTTCATGAAAAAATTTGATAACATTTTAAAGTTATCGCAGGATCCAGAAAAGTGTGACAGACTGACAGACACACAGAGCGCAAACCATAAGTCCCCTCCGGTGAAACCGGTAGGGGACAATAACATAATGCCACATACCAAAACAAAATGTTAGTAAGACATAAGCCTCAATACAAGTCTACAAAATCCAGTTCACCATACAATAACAAATATGTGAAGGCGTAAAATAACAGTGAAGTAAATACGTAAGTCACATAGAGATGAATATATGCATATTATGGTGTTTTATGAGAGAACAGGAGTAGGAAGTGGACAATACTGCATGTTACCTTGGCCAGAAACACCTGGTGACTCGACTGAGCAATAAACAACACAATGGATAAACATGTCACAGAAGCAGCATCAGCAAACTTAACCCTTTATTGCTCTGATTCACTTTTTGATCCCTTTTTTGTCCCTTTAAAAATCTATTCAAGACCTTTCTTAAAAGAACAAGTTTTAAAGGCTTCATTTCCAACCCTAAGATATTGATGAGCAGCAAAAAGCATACTACCTGAACAGTGTGCGAGTTACTGGCAGGCTGTTCTGGTTTAATACTGTTAGCATAGAGCCATTATCACTGAGCATCTGAGTGGGAAAGGTATAATGCTTAAAGTCATGTAGTGGATATGGTGTCTACTCCAGGATCAGAACAATAGGTCTGTTTGAGTCTTAGAAGCAACTGAGTTATAATAAGACACAAGAATTGGTTCTTCCCAGGCAAATGATTCTGAAATGTTCCAGTCTCTAGTCTGCTAGTTCTAAACATCATACAATCCCAATAAATAGGTTAAAACACATTCTTATGAAAGTTGGGCTAGAACAATTGCATCAAATGTTTCCAACAGATGCTGGTACACACGAATAGCGCTTGCCTACATAAATTAAATATTCACGAACTCTCATAAAAAATACAACTTTACAACTAAAGCTTTTTAGGGGTAAAAAATAAATAGGAATGTCCTCAGTGGCACTGGGCATTATTTTGTGTTAAAACCTGATCAGCTCTAGTAGTTTGTAACCTTTGTAACAAACTTAACAGCACAAATATTTCACAAGTTGTCACAATGTCATATGACAGTTTTTTGCTGATTGTTCTCTATAATGACAGGCGGCCTATAAAAGTCTGCATGCACTATTTCTTATGTACCGGTATTAAGAATTTTAATGGTTTCCAATACTTGTATTAGGGTTTTGTTTCTTAACAAGTTTCACTAAGTAAATGATTCAATTATAGTATATTTCTTGAGATAATCTTTAATCGATTGAACTTGATACAAGTATGGAAACTAAAATTAACGATTATGTTTTAATATTTTCCTGCGTAAATGTCAGTTTCAGATAAGTAATCTTTACAATAGATCATCATATTAAATTTTATTAAATTGAATGATCTACTTACATTTAAATGTGTAAAGTCATACAGTCCCTGATCACTATTACTAATAAGTTGCAAATGTTTATAGTTCATGTTAATACAATGAATAAAACCATTGTGGTTGAGATTCAAAACTGTTAGCTTGGCACACATATATACTTTCAACAATTCCCTTCAAAAATGCTTAAATAACAAAATTAAGTTTTAATTAGACCAGAGGCTTCTCTGATTAGACAACAACCAAAAAAAAAACAGTGATTAGAATTTTAACATGTACTGTAAATGTATTTAAGCACTTCTGAATGTGATAATTATGCCTACTAACTTGATCAAAACAAGAACACTGTTATCTGAACACCACCCCAACCAGGTGGATGTATATATAGATATATGTATCACAATCAGTGCACCATCAACCCACTAGTGTCAGTTTCTAGGATATCCAATACCATCAACAGTATTAATTGGCCAAGTGACAGTCAGAAATGTGAAATATACTTCTTTTTTTGTACGTACAGTCATGGACTATAACTAACCAATCATAACATTTTTTTTGTTTAATTGACCATTTCCAACTGCCTGGTATCATGATTAGCCAATCGCAACTGCCTGGCACCATGATTAGCCAATCACAACTGCCAATTCCCATGATTGACCAATCACAACTGCCTGTCCCCATAAATGACCAATCACAACTGCCTGTCACCATGAATGGCCAATCATAACTGCCTGTCCCCATGATTAGCCAATCACAACTGCCTGTCACCATGATTAGCCAATCACATTTGCCTGTGACCATGATTGACCAATCACAACTGCCTGTCACCATGATTGACCAATCACAACTGCCTATCCCCATGATTGACCAATCAAAACTGCTTGTCACCATGACTGAATAAATCACAGTCTGTTGCAAATATTTGTGTTCATGGGGCTACCTGTAAGGTTTGGGGTACAGGGTTTATAGTAACCCGCAGTAATGTTGGTTGTCCTTTCTGAAATCAATCAACTTAATGTGTAAAATGGTACATTTGAGTGATACCAAACATTACAATATGCAAGCAAACACACACAACTCAACAGCTTTGAGTGATAGCTTAATTATCCATAAATATTGCCCAATACTATAATACTATATAACAAGAGCTGTTACGATAGGATGACTTATGCCCCCAATAAACGCTTGGTAGAAGTTATGAGTTTTTTCGAATCCTAAACGCAGATTTCGAACCTAAATGCGGCCCTAAGTTCAAGGTCAAGGTCACAGGCGTCAAAATTTGTGTGGGTATGGAAAGGCCTTGTCCATATACACATGCATGCGAAATATGAAATTGCTATCTCAAGCTACATAGAAGTTATGAGCATTTTCCAAAATCTAACCGCAAAGTGTGACGGACAGACGGACGGACAGACGAACGAACAGTCCGATCACTATAATGCCCTCCTTCGGGGACATAAAAATGTCTTAGAATATCAAAATAAATCAGAAAGCCACATAAACTAGAGAGCGGACGCCATGCTAAATCCTTGAAATGCACTAAGTGACCCCGTGACCTTGTTTTTGACCTGGCATGACCCATATTCGAACTTGTCCTAGATATTGTCTTGATTCAACTTCTGACAAAGTTTAGTAAAGATCAGATGAAAATAACTTCAATTAGAGAGCAGACACCATGCTAAATCCTTGAAATGCACTAAGTGACCCAGTGACCTAGTTTTTGACCTGGCATGACCCATATTCGAACTTCTGACCAAGTTTGGTAAAGATCGGATGAAAATTATTTGAATTAGAGAGCAGACACAAAAAGTGTGACAGACAGACAGACTTACAGACGGACAGTGCACTGGTTTATTGCAATAGGAAGACCCTAAAATAAGTAACATTAGTGTGAAAACATTAAAATACAAACATTTTGTAACTTTTAGCATTTAATAATTGTTTCACGATGTCATCTTGTTTCTTTTTACGGGTGATCTTTAGCCAAGGTTCGCTTTAATTTGCATAATTTGGAGCGCACTTGCCTGTTCTTTTATTAGGTCCAGACACTATAATAATAGATAATGGTCAATTTTAAAATCATTGGAAAACTCCATGCTTTCCTTGACAAAGTTCCATTAAGTTATGTATAGCCTCACATATACTTTCTTTTTTGCACGCAATCTTTTTTTTTCTCTTGCTGAATCCCATAGCAGGACGTCCTCCCTTGAGCTCCACTAATAAATAACATATCATGATTATTCATGAGAACTGTGTCATGCTTCCGACACTACCCAAAGCCAATCTTGCGTATGCTCGTAAATGTCCGGATATCGCCGTGGGAAATTCAAATTTAATATATTGTCCCATAAAAAAAATAACGACAAGTATTATGAACCTCATTCAATCAATGATACCGGACCACATCTTGCGTTGAAATGTTGGCTATTTCTAAAAGGAACACTGATTTTTGTATGGGTTAACTTTATTTTACAAAGTATTTGTTGATTTTGAGTGTTTATGGATCTTTAAGCATTTCACAATTATTTTTTTTTATGACAAAAATTCTTGAATGTCTGTAGAAGGCAAAGAAACAAAATAAAGTATAATTTACCTAATGACCCTTTCCAGGGAAGGCTGAGACAATCTTATTGTTTTTTACCAGTTCCTAAAAGTAACTAGCACATAACTGCTCAACTTGAATGAGAAAAAGCGGGGAGAATGGCCTTAAATTGTACATGCGATCCTACCTTAGTGGTCTCCTTGCTGAACTTCTCCCAGCTTGATTCCACTGCCTTGTCTTTCAACAGCTTTCTCTGCTGGGCACGAGATCCACCTATTTCACTGCTAACACAAGCACAAATATTAATAGTAACACAATGACTTGTTTGCACCTTAACACCTATTTGAATGAAGTTTACTATTTAAGGGGTTTGAAATAAACACGCCATAAATTGCAGTGCATTTATTATGATGAAAACTCCATTTATGTTTGTTAGATATTGATATATGCAACTTTTAAAACCTAGAGTGTTTATAAGCTTTCAGCTTGTTACCAAGTTTTTACCCCAACAACATTCCATTCAGAATACGGCCCAGATATTATCATAGCTATTATTATCCCCACGCTCCAAATTGGAGCTCCAAATTGGAGCGGGAGGATTATGTGGTTATCTCCGCCGTCTGTCCGTCCTGGCCACTATCTCCTCCTACACTATTAGCACTAGAACCTTGAAACTTAAACACATGGTAGCTATGAGCATTTGTGCGACAGTGCACTATTTGGATTTTCCATCTGACCCCAAAAAAAGCTGCGGCATGGGATACACGTCGGACGCGGCCACGCCATTTCTAGTTATTATTTCTCCAAGCTAGTTTCAACGCAACTGGATAAACTAGTGATGCGCTTCTTTAATTTGACCTAGTGCCCTTTATTTTGAGCACACAGGACCAAGTGTTAAACTTCTATCAAGTGTATCAAGTATCAAGACTTAATCAGGTTATATCATCAAAAAGTTTCATCATTGGGCAAAAATTTCACCTTTTGAGAGTGAACAAACTTTTAGGTTTACTTGTCATCTTGTTTTTGACCCAAACTTAACTGAAATATAATTGAGCCAAATGTTCTATCCATGTTGTTGAAAATTAAACAAAATGTGTGGCCTCTTGAGTTAACAAGCAGTTTTCTTCATTTTTAACAAGCGACCAAGTGTAATTGTTGCTCAACTTTCAGTGTACAAAAACACACCATATTGACAGAAAATATAAACAAACTTGTGCCGACTACTTATACAACAATGTCTTTGCTTGTTCCAAATACATTATAATAACTTGAACAGTGTTAATAATTTAAGTCTTTGCAATACACTGTTAGCCAAGAGCTAAAGCAAGAACAACACATTAGGCAATGGAACATCATTTCTTTGTGCATTGTTATATTTTACTGAAGTGACCTATATGAAGTGGTTATTGAGAAAAAGCACAGACCCTGATGGGTAACAAGGTGCAGTTTAAACTTAATGATACCACAACCAGTAAAGACAACAAATGTACGATATCTTTACATAAGACCAATATCTCCATGGTTATGATGACATCCACCAAAGAACCAAAATCTAGACATATGATTGAATCAATACCAAAGGAATAACTGACAAGGTGGGCATGCAGACATACTGAAAAGTATTATATTTATCAGAAATTATAGAATTATAGACTGGAAAGACAAGGCACCAAAATTAAAGGTCAAATAAAAACAAATGAGTATCAATCTTAATTCGTGTTTATAATATTAATGAAATAAAATTTACACATCAAAAAGTATACATAAATATATACATATATTTTAAGTATATCTTAAAGGAACTTGTTCACAGAATTTTTCATTTTTCAAGTTTCTCATGAAATGATTTTCAAAGAGCAAACATTGCTAATAAAAAGCTCCAGTATTCGAGAAAGAAAAGAATTGAAGACTGTAACAAGGACATAATATTTTAACCCACCTGGGCTTGAACTACTGACCTTCAATTAAAAAACATATTGTCTTAACCACACGACCATCAATGCTATTTATTATGTCTAGAATTTTATACTACATAAACGCAATTCATTAATTGTCACAAAATTAAACAAGAGCACAATGGGTGCCAACGCTCGGCTGCGGGTGCAGTTTTGACAGCCGAGCTAAAAATCAACAACATGAGCACTCCAAATTATTCAAATTTTAAGATTTTTTACGTTTTTATGACTTAACAAATGTTAAATGATAAATACTCATTAACAAAAATGTTACTGCAAAACCCCTATCATAACTCAAATTATTTACCAGACACCTTTTAATTTTTTTTAGTAGGAGTGACATTCTTTTTACCTTGAACAGACCAGTCCCAAATGCAGTCCCAAGGCAGTTTTGCATGTATGCTACTTACAAACAAAATTTCAGTGCCTCTGAAACTGAATTGATTTAGCATATGCTATATTTCTATTTTTTAGTAAGATTGACCGTGAATTTCATCCAGCATGTCTCAAATTCAGTCCCAAGCAAGGTCTCCAGGCAAGCTTGCTATATCATAAGTTTATTTAAATTTGTAATTGCCAACTTAAAACCACCAAATATTGTTTATTTTGCTTTTTATAGAATCAGTAACCTTGACCCAACAAGCCATCTCCAGCTAGATCTTCAAGAAAGCTACAGAGACCAAAATTTTAGTACAGTATCTCCATAGAAACGCAAGTTATTGAGCATTTATTTAATTTACAGTGTCCTTGGTCTCTCCCCAACATGCCCAAAATTTATTCAACTTGCTCTCCATGCAAGCTTGCTATTTCTAAATTTGTATCAAGATTTGTTGATGCGAGCTGAAGAAAACCTGGTTTAAAATGTACAATAAAAGAATGTTCACTTTGCACAAGCTGTTTATGTACATTTGTAGACATGTGAAAAGTTGAAAATAAGAAGTGCCAATACCAATATACCAAGTTCCAGATAAGCTAGTTCAGCACCAATGTAAGAACATTACCTGTTGATCTCCAACTCAGCAGATAACATATAGAGGAACTGTTTGGCCATGACAATATTGTCCCTATACAAGACATGCAACACAACAGTGAGCTGTGCAGTGAATAAATACCTTGCATTTGACCGAGCAACATGATGCAGCCTTGAAAATAGCAAACAGCATCATCTCAGTTGATATTTTGTTTCATGTGTTTTAAATTGATACATTTCTTAATCATAGAAAAGTCTTTGCCATTGTTTTAAATAATAAATACATTAAGCAAGAAATCAGCCATTAGTAGTGACTGCTCAAAAGATCTCAGGATAAGGAGGAAGTAGTTAAGCTTGCTCTAGTGTGATGGGTCTCCAGGCCGATAGTGGAGTTTTCAACCCCAAAACTATGTTGCCCGTGGCATAGCCTTATGTAAAAGTATTTACTTAGTTTGACCTAATATTTTATTGCCCAATGATGCAGTATTTATAACGCATGTATGTATCTTACGTGAGACTCCAGCATGACATGATGGGCGTCATGGCTGACGGGGGGTCTGTACTCATGGCCTCTAGGATCCAATGTAGAACACACAGCTGACGGAACAGTGCATCCCTGAAATGAGGCAGACAGGGGGTGTCACATAGCAACAAGGTGGACAGGGGGTGTCACATAGCAACGTGGTAGACAGGGGGTGTTGGATAGCAACGAGGTAGATATGGGTTGTCACATAGCAATTAGGTAGACAGGGGGTGTCACATAGCAACAAGGTAGACAGTGGGTGTCACATAGCAACAAGGTAGACAGGGGGTGTCACATTGAAACTAGGTAGATGGGGGTGTCACATAGCGACAAGGTAGACAGGGTTGTCACATAGCAATGAGGTAGACATTGGGTGTCACATATCAACGAGTTAGACAGGGGTTTCACATAGCTACAAGGTAGACAGATGCTGCACATATCAAAGAGGTAGACAGGGGTGTCACATATCAACGAGGTAGACAGGGGTTGTCATATAGCAACGAGGTAGACAGGGGTGTCACATATCAACGAGGTAGACAGGGGTTGTCATATAGCAACGAGGTTGACAGGGGTGTCACATAGCAACGAGGTAGACAGAGGTTGTCACATAGCAAAAAGGTAGATAGGGGGTGTAACATAGCAAGGAGGTAGACAGGGGGTTTCACATAGTAATGAGGTAGACAGGGGGTGTCACATAGCAACTAGGTATACAGGGGGTGTCAGATTGCAATGAGGTAGACAGGGTTGTCACATAGCAACAAGGTAGACAGGGGGTGTAACATAGCAACAAGGTAGACAGGGTTGCCACATAGCATCAAGGTAGACAGGGGGTGTAACATAGCAACAAGGTAGATAGGGGGTGTCACATATCAACAAGGTATACAGTAGTGTCACATAGCAAGGAGGTATACAGTGGGTGTCATATAGGAGCAGGGGTTGTCACATAAACAATTATGCACACTGCATGTAGCACGTTGTAAAGTGTAAAGACATCATTGTGTAAAGACATATTGGTGTAAAGACAGTGATAGATACCTTACATAAGGGAGAGTGTCACATAGCAGCATTCATAATCCAGCTTACTTAACAAAACATATTGTAAAGCATAAATACATCATAGCGTAAAGACAGTGACATATACTTTTGGGGGCATTGTGTTTCATAAACATATCTCTTGATCAATAACAGGAAATTTTAATTTATTTGCTCGTTATTTATGAGTATTACAACTATCATTCTCATGATTTCCGGATGCAATTTGAAAAAAGGTCATTTTTACTACAAACTGATAGTATGATTATTTAAGTGACACAACACATAACTGTGTGGAAACACATGGTATATTCAAAGGCTGCAGTCCTTACTTGGTAATGTCAAACTCGTGCTCATTCTCTGCTGACATGAGATCGGTTCGTGCGGACATGTTGACAGATATATTTGTGTGCTGGGGGGTGTAGGGGCGGGGCGTCTCCTGCTTCTTTCGCCGCTGACTGACAGGCCGTGAATACATGGAGGTCATCTGAGAGGCCACCACGGCTGAGCGTGCACGTTGGTACTCCTCTTCCTCAGCCTGCAGGACCATCCTGTAAACAAGACAAGTGCGCCTAGTGTGAACAGACCATCTACAACCTAGTGACTGGGGGGGATTTGTGCCGAAGATTCATCAATGTCAGACTATGCACCCAAAACCTTTGACTAACACTTATTTTTTTATTATCATTCTTGAGTTATTCTGTACTTGGAAAAAAGTCAAAACTGTATGTGAATATGTAGATCTATTACAGTTTTTAAATTCTACTTAAATATTCTATTGCAACTTTAATCTTATAATTGTTCAAACAATTAAATTCTCTGTCTCAGAAAATGAAAAATGAAAATTTCAGTATATAAGCATATTTTTGTGTTCACTAAGTATTTTTATTCAAGCATGGCATAGCAGAAGATATGGAGGAACTGAAGTTTTAGATTGCCTACAATCTCATTAAAATCAATGTTAAACCCCCATAATTTATATTAAACATGTTGATTTTAGCACATTGGCACTGAAAGCTATTTTTCCAGAGAATTACAGTACTTGATGACACACAATCAGGATTCTTCTTTCAACATAGGGCCTCCAATACCTAGATCGACAACATAACAATTAGGTTTCATTTTGGAAAAACGGGGTTTAATGCATGTGTGTAGTGTCATCCCAGATAAGCCTGTGCAATATGCAAAGGCACATCAGGGACAACACTTGCCGTATAAACTGGAATCTTGTTAAGAAATTCCCTAAAAAAAACAAAAACAATAAAAGCGAAAAGAAATGTCGCTAAACTCACATGCATAAAAACCCCATTTTCCCAGAGAGAGGCTCAATTTTACATATGCCATCTTGACATCATTCCTTAGGTTTTGCCCACTTATTTTTTTTTGGTCAGTGAATAGTCAAAATCATGACATCACTTGCAAACGACAATTCAGACCTCAAACGTGTATGCTTATACAAGTTCTGGTCTAAGGGACTGAACCCTGACGGTCTCATATTTGCAATTTTTTATTATAATTGCCTCCCATAATTCTTTCTTTTCATCACTTACAGAAAAAAAAGAGGGCTATGACATCCCTTAAGGGCTTAAACGAGTTCTCTTTACACCAATTGTTGAAGTCTTAAACGCGACCTTGTTATTGGCCCCACTTGACCCTGATTAAAGTACCGCCTCTTATCAAAATTATCATTCTGACCAGGTCACATCAAGATTGAGTCATAAATGTGGTTTCTAGAGTGAGAATAAGGTTTTTCTAAGCTTTCATCTGATGACCCAGTTTTTGGACACATGTGACCTAGATGCAGTTTGGCCCATTTAATTGTCAATATAAACATTCATACCAAGCTTCCTTTAGATTGCATCATAAATGTGGTCTCTAGAATATAAACAAGGCTTTTGATTTGATCTGCAGGCCTAGTATTGATCTGCAGGCCTAGTATTGATCTGCAGGCCTAGTATTGATCTGCAGGCCTAGTATTGATCTGCAGGCCTAGTATTGATCTGCAGGCCTAGTATTGATCTGCAGGCCTAGTATTGATCTGCAGGCCTAGTATTGATCTGCAGGCCTAGTATTGATCTGCAGGCCTAGTATTGATCTGCAGGCCTAGTATTGATCTGCAGGCCTAGTATTGATCTGCAGGCCTAGTATTGATCTGCAGGCCTAGTATTGATCTGCAGGCCTAGTATTGATCTGCAGGCCTAGTATTGATCTGCAGGCCTAGTATTGATCTGCAGGCCTAGTATTGATCTGCAGGCCTAGTATTGATCTGCAGGCCTAGTATTGATCTGCAGGCCTAGTATTGATCTGCAGGTCTAGTATTGATCTGCAGGCCTAGTATTGATCTGCAGGCCTAGTATTGATCTGCAAGCCTAGTATTGATCTGCAGGTCTAGTATTGATCTGCAGGCCTAGTATTGATCTGCAGGCCTAGTATTGATCTGCAGGCCTAGTATTGATCTGCAGGCCTAGTATTGATCTGCAGGCCTAGTATTTGGTTGAAAGTGACCAAGATTCAAACTCAGCCTAGATATTTTGAAGATATAAAATTTGACCATGTGTCATCAAGATGGAGTCATAAACATGGCCTCTTTAGTGCTTTTCACAGATGTCGCATACAAATTCAGTAGCAATTTATGTAGAACCCACAAATTCATAGGAGGCATGGTCCAAAATGAAATAAATTCTGGAACAAATATACATTTCTTAAGTGTACTGAGTACAAAGTACAAATCAGTTGATATTTTGCATCTGATTGTTTTACTCAAATATAGCAATACAATCTTAGCCATTGATATACATGTTTGTATGTATATGTTTATCAATGTATATTAATCAGGCACGTCTCCTCAAAAATAAAACATATATTATATATATTGATTATAGTCAAGTTGTGTTGCATGCTCTCTGCAGCCCTATTTATACAACTGGTGGTGATTTTAAAAATCATGAACACAAATGAAAAAGTTGCACTTAAAAGTGATTAGGAATTATGTGTATAACCTAAAAAAACTGTAACATTTTTAAGTTGAAAATATTAATTTTTAAGTGTAAAAGCTGGTGCCTACAAAATATAGAAAATGTCAATGAGTTTTCATGAAGGTGAAACATTTGTCTCACCTTTTATGATACCTCGCCAGGACACTGCATGGCTGACCCAGATTCTAACCTGGCCTAGATATTGTCAATATGAACATTTTGACCAAGTTTTATCAAAATTCGAATAAAAGTATGGCCTCTAGTGAAGCCCCTCGTGTGGCCTGAAGTGTGGTAATGACCTCAAGCTTGATTACCCACAACAACAGATGCCAGAGCTTCATACCCAGGTGAGCTATACAACTGCTGCTACATACATCATGCAGATGCTGATCTATATTGATTCAATGTAATAACATTTAAAATTGTTGAACTTTATCCAATAAGGCAATCAATGATTCATTAAGATATGTAGGTCAAATCACAAACTATTTGGGGAACAGATACACAACATGGCATGCAAGAAACAAATAATCACAATATAAAACCATTTCAGAAATTGTTTTTACACGTTTAGTAATACTATAGAGCTGTTCTACATTTTTATCAATAAACTGTTTAGAGATACTCACTCTTATATGGTTATTAATTATTCAAATTAGAAAATTATAATTCTTTAAGTATGACATCATTTTGTTCATTGACTAAACTACTGAGTTAAGGTTATAAACCATTATGAAACATATCGCACATGTTCTAACTTGGTGGAATGTCGAATCTGCTTCTCTTTAACATATTACATTTTATAAAGCATATGAGCCTCTCTCTGGAAAAACAGGGCTTAATGCATGTGCATTAATTGTCATCCTGAATTAGCCTGTGCAATCCACACATGCTTATATGTGTCAAAACTTTCCCCTTCTATGGAGTTTTTGTTTTAATGAAGTCTCCTATAAACAGAAATCCCGTATAGACGTAAAGTGTTGTCCCTGAATAGCCTGTGAGAACTGTACAGGCTAATCTGAAACAACACTTTAAGTATGTGCGTTAAGCCCAGTTTTCCCAGAGCTAGGCTAAAATAAATGAGTCCACTCTGATTTAAGTCTGCTATCATGACATCCAGGGAAGGACAAGCATGATGTATATACCTAGGTTGGCATGGTGCACAATTGAATGGCCTCCTCACCAAATCAGTTTAAATAAAAAATTCTGTAAGTAGTAGTCAGGTTAAACTTCCTGTAATTATTCAAGTATTATGTTGTCAGGTGTTATATATATGCTACCACAGTCATGTTAGCACGCACATTGTCACACAACACTATAAAGAACTTACATGGCCCCACACGTAGTGGTTGAAACTGCTTACAAATCAATGACATGTTTTTACCATATATGTTTAAACATCCATAACTTCACAGTTCCAAGAAATAACAAGAGCACCGCATAATGGGTGCCACGCTCGGCTACGGGTGCAGTTTAGAATAAATGAAAGCTTGTCAGAATTTTTTATTTTTTTAAGGTCCCAGTGACCTTGACCTTTGATTTAGTGACCCAAAAATGTGGCGAGTAGAACTCATCAAAGTGCATCTACATGTGAAGTTTCAAAGTTGTAGGTGGAAGCAATTTGATTTTAGAGCCAATGTTCAAAATCTTAAGGTTTTAGCACGACGCGGACGGCGGACGACGAGCTGGCTATGACAATACCTGGGGTTTTCTCCAAAAACACTGAGCTAAAAATCATGTTACTATGTAGCTTTCAACTGAAAAACTCATCAACATGTTTATGAACAAAACTACAAACCTTTTATGCACAATCTTTATCTCTTCAATATTAGAATTTTTCCATGAACATAAAAAACTGGGTAATTAATAATTGCAGAAATAAAATGAAAAACATAGATAAAGCTTTGAATGTTTATCCTTGAATCAATACATGAAAGCAATAAAAACATAACAGCAAAACCAACAAGAGGGCCATGATGGCCCTAAATCGCTCACCTGACTAACCAAATACAATCCCAACCCAGTTTTCATCAAGATAAACATTCTGACCAAATTTCATAAAGATTGGATGAAAACTGTGACCTCTATTGTCTACACAATATTTTTCTAATATTTGACCTATTGACCCTAGTTTTTGACCCGAGGTGACCCAAATACAATCCCAACATAGATTTCATCAAGATAAACATTTTAATAAAATTTTATAAAGATTGGATGAAAACTGTGACCTCCACTGTCTACACAAACAAATTGTTGATGGTTTTTCTATTATTTGACATAGTGACATAGTTTTTGACCTCAGATGACCCAAATACAATCCCAACCCAGATTTCATCAAGATAAACATTCTGACCAAATTTCATCAAGATTGGATGAAAACTGCAACCTCTATTGTCTATACAAAGTTTTTACTATTATTTGACCTAGTTTTTTACCTAGTGACCTAGTTTTTGATCTCAGATGACCCAAATACATTCCCAAGCCAGATTTCATCAAGATAAACATTCTGACCAAATTTCATGAAGATATGATAAAAACTGCGACCTCTATTGTCTACACAAGGTTTTTCTATTATTTGACCTAGTTTTTGATCTAGTGACCTAGTTTTTGACCCCAGATGACCCAAATACAATCCCAACCCAGATTATATCAAGATAAACATTCTGACCAAATTTCATAAACATTGGTTGAAAACTGTGACCTATACTGTCTACACAAACAAATTGTTGATGATTTTTCAATTATTTGACAAAGTGACCTAGTTTTTTACCCCAGATGACCCAAATACAATCCCAACCCAGATTTCATCAAGATAAACATTCTGACCAAATTTCATAAAGATTGGATGAAAACTGCAAACTCAGTTGTCTACACAAGGTTTTTCTATTATTTAACCTATTATGTGACCTAGTTTTTGACCTAGTGACCTAGTTTTTGACCCCAGATGACCCAAATACAATCCCAAGCCAGATTTCACCAAGATAAACATTCTGACCAAATTTAATAGAGATTGGATGAAAACTGTGACCTCTACTGTCTACACAAGCAAATTGTTGACGGACACATGCACGCACACACGCACATACGGAAGCCGGACATCACACGGTCACATAAGCTCATTCGTGACAGGTGAGAAAAAAACACATCATAAAATAAAATATAATTACTTTTATGAATATATATATCCAAAAACCATTCAGTAAGCCATAAAATACAATGAAAATCACAGCAAAAAAGAAAAGGAGTAAAACCCCAACTTACACTGCACTAAAACTCAACAAGACAACACCGGTCTCTGCAAAAGTCTGTAAGGCCTCCAACAAAGCATGGGATTATCTGGTCATGCGCTGGGAAAATGGGGCTTAACACATGTATGTAAAGTGTCGTCCCAGATTAGCCTGTGCAGGCATCACATTCTTACCTAGAATGACACTTTCAGCATGTGCATTAAGCCCATAGCGTAACTTAAGTACCGGTAATCTGGTAAATTACATTCTCAATCTAGAGCAACATTGACCTTATACCTATGAACTAAATAAGCATAAATTACATGCATGACTTGTTCCCAATATTCATTCTCAGTTTTGTTTTTGCACAAATTGACACAAAATGACACGGTAAACTTTATTCAGTTGGACATTCTTGTACCTATTTTACCTGATTTCAATATGGAAACTATTGTATTCATCATTGCATTTTTAATTAGAATAACGCATTAAGCTAAGTGAAAGGTAAATGCTGCTGAATTACAACTGAACAGTTATAAGTGGCTAATAAGAGCTTAACAGAAATACCTAACCAGCTGTTGCTTATAATATTTTGAATATCAAATTGTCACATATAGATTAGATTTTTGCCAGATGCATTTAGTATCAAACATGTAAATGTTTTCTTATGAGACATTCCAATACATGGGAAATATTCAAATTAATTACTCCTTTTGATAATCAATATAATATGGTTGAATTGTGAAAAATAATTATTTTTTTTTTACACAAAAAATGATTAAAGACAAAATTCAATATAAATGAAAAGCTCACAGACTTTATGAGTTTTATTATTTAAATAAAATGACTTTGATGAAATATGTTTGTTCTGGTAGATAATCAATTAGTTTCTTTAGAGAGCAAATAAATTATTTTTTTTTAAGAGTCAAAGTTTGTTTCTATGAATACTAGTAGGTAATAATTTTTGTTTTACTGAAACCCAAAACTCGTGTACTCAGAGAATAGACTGGCAAGATACAGTTGTTGGTTTTGTGACTTTTGCAGAGACTGGTTCCCTTGATGTTTACCGACCCCGTGAAAGTCTGGAAGGCCGGCTCCCGTTCTGGACTCTGATCGGAGTCGGAGGCGTTGTCATTGACGATACCAAGCTCCTTGTCTGTATCCACCTGCTGCTGCGTTAGGAAGGCAGGGGGGGCCACTGCGACCATGTAGCTAGCATAGCAAAACATGACACACCATTGGAGACAAATGGGGATTAATAAGTTAGCTGTCCTTAAGCAATAAACTGCAAATCTGATCTTTTGAGTGTCATTCTGAAAAATCGAGCTTAATACATATGCATAAAGTCTCATCCCAGAATAGCCTGCACAGACTGCACAGGCTAATCAAGGATGACACTTTGTGTCTGGACTTGATTTTCATTTTGAAAAGACTTCCTTTCATTGAAAAATTCCATAAAAGATGTAAGTTTCAAACCTGATCAGCCTATGCTGACTGCACAGGCTAATTTTGGATGACACTTTATGCACATGCATTAAGCCCACTTTTACTAGAACGATGCTGTTTTAGTTACGGGTACGTCCTTAGCCAACTTTACAAAGCTACAAAAACGTTGCATTATTTAGAAATAATAATTTTATATAACAAAAGACAGAATGTCATATTGCATTTAGTTTTGGATGTAACACTTTTTTGTTACATAAGAGCTTTTTTCCTCAAAAGGTAAATTTAATCTTAAATATGAATGTTATAAAATGTTTGGAGTTTTGAAAGGCTTGTAAATGACTAAATGGATGAAAGGTGAAAGATGTGAACCAATCTTTATCAAAGCAATTTGCAACTGCAGCCACCTCAACCAACACAACTAGCATTAAATACAATCAAAATATCGTTTGAGCTTCCACATTTTATCAAGATAAATATAATGAGCCAAATAAAACAAAAACAAAGTTTCACTTCCACTTGTATTTTCTCAGATATTCAATCAATACTGGAGGATTTGTCAGAGTGCCAGTTTCAGTTAAACATCTTAAATGCTTCAAAGTCTATAGCAAATTAACAACCAAGCGCTGTATTCTGCAAAAAAAAATAAGCCTTGGTTTGGGAAAACTGTGTTTTATGCATGTGTATTAAGTGTCTACCAAGATTGGCTTATGCAGTCAGCATAGGCTAATCAGAGACGACACTTTCCGCTTTAATTGTATTTTACATTAAAAAAAGTCTCTTCTAAGCATGCATGCCATACGTCCCGGATTGTGCGGGACAGTCCCGGAAATGAAGAACTTGTCCCGCTGTCCTGGAAGTCTGTCAAATGTCCCGGAATTTACAAAATCCATATAGGGTATACATGTACCTTATCTTAGGCTTAACTGCACCTCAAATCTGTGTATATCTGCAGCGTCTCCATGACAATGCCTACCCGAATAGGCAGACTACGCTACGTGTCAAAATCGATCAATTAACATGGGTCCTGTTATCATATCGATTGTCTCACGTTCGCGGTCAAACCGAAAAGGCGGCATTGTTTAATGTGGTTGTTAATTGACTTTAATCTACTACGTCATTATATTCCGCTGCGTAAGGGCAAAGGATAGTTGTTTACACATCTGAAGTCCAACATCGCTGAGTAAAAAATTAAAAGCAGTTTATGTTCGTACGTTTAACCGACAAAGAAGTTGAGTAAAAAAGTAAGCATATAAAAACGCCATCCTAAATTTATTATATAAATGTTATAAATGACTAAAGGCGTATCAACAACTACGCGTTACGCACCGGTCTTAATAACAATAACGCAGTGACGTCACCATCTATGTTTAGAACGCTTACACTGAAAACACGTGGCTTGTATCTAGTAACGGAAGAAGTAATGTTTAATTTGACGTTAATAGATCAAGTGTATTTCGGATAGGCTTTCGAACTTTTGCAATTAACGATGCGAAACACAAAAAAACGTACCAAAAATGCATATGTCTATAAATATAGCTACATTTTATACATGTCCCGGAAAATCGGCAAAAATCCCGGACAATTTAACTCAATGTCCCTGAATTGGTCTGAAAAATTATGGCATGTATGACTTCTAAGAGAAAATCCAGTTAAGGCAGGAAGTGTTGTCCCTGGTTACACTTTATCCACATGCATTAAACACCATTTTTCCCAGACTGAGGCTCAAACATCTTTAAGGCTTGAAATTAAATAGTAAATAAACAACCATGTGCTGTATTCTGCTATAATAAAAGTTGCACTCAGCCACCACACTGCCAAGTAATCTCTGTGGCAGGCCATACCTGGTTAGGTCCACATCTGTCTCCAAGTCTTCATCCGTCTCATCATCACTGGCTGCCTTGGGGGGCTGAAACTCATTGCGGAGAGCCTCCTGCTGTAGACGCAGAGCCTCTTCCTTCTCAAGTTTCTGAACGCAACAACAACAGTGATAATACAAATTACAGTCTTAAACAAGTTGCTTGTTAAGAAGGCCTATTTGAGTGTAGTGAATGTAATACATATGAGCCGTGCTCTGGTAAAACAGGGCTTAATGCATGTGGGTTAAGTGTCATCACAGATTAACATGTGCAGTCTCCACAGGCTAATCAGGAACAACATTTTCCACTTTTATATAATTTTTTGTTTGAAGGATGTCTCTTCTAAATGAAAATCCAGTGAAGGCAGAAAGTGTTGTCCTTGATTAGCCTGTAAGGACAGCACAGGCCAATCAGGGGTGATGCTTTACACTCAAGCATTACGCCCAGTTTTCCCCAAATATAAATGTCATACTTAAACATTTTGCTTGTTAAGGAAGATAAATTTTATGTATTTTATTTAACCCTTTACCACTCAGATATGCACGGTGGGGATATTGTAGTCCCTAAGAAAATCATATAATTTGTTTAGACCTTTCTTACTAGATTCAAGTTTTAAGGCTTTCATTTCCAACACAAATATACGTATGAGCAGCAAACAGCATAAAACCTGAACATACTGCAGGTCACTCAAAGGCTGTTCTGGTTTTATGCAGGTTGCACATAGCCATGTTCACTTTGTTCCTGAGTGGGAAAAAGTATATATGTTTCCTCGATTCTTGTAACAATAAAATACAAATACTTCACAGGAATCAGACAAGCCATATGAAAAGACATTGCAAAATTGTTTTTAATGAACAATGTGATGAAGCAATACAATTTAACAACTCTCAAAGTTGTGATATTATTCTTAGACAATGGGTAAATGTACATGCTCTAAAGACTATAAAGTACATTTCTATCCGACAAAAATTGGAATGTGTTCATAAAAAACATACATGTTTAGCAAAACTTAGCTATATATGTAAATACATAATTGAACTAACAAATAATATCCTATCATGGCACGTTTTATTAATTGTGTAATAATAACCAGGCATATCAAATAACCAACTACTCAAACCAGTCACAGATTTGGAAATGGAATAGACCAAACTGCAGACAACACAAATTGATCCATTAAGATTAAAGAAAGAATTATTTCATACATAATTGTATAAGATAAGCAAGGGCCAAACTGGATTCATTATAAATCCAGCTATCAAGATTTAGTATCAATCCACCTATCAAGATTCAGTATAAATCAACCTATCGAGCTTCAGTATAAACCAACCTATCAAGATTCAGTATAAATCTACCTATCAAGATTCAGTATAAATCTACCTATCAAGATTAAGTATAAATCCAGCTATCAAGATTTAGTATCAATTCACCTATCAAGATTCAGTATAAATCAACCTATCAAGATTAAGTATAAATCTACCTATCAAGATTCAGTATAAATCAACCTATCAAGATTCAGTATAAATCAACCTATCAAGATTCAGTATAAATCTACTATCAAGATTCAGTATAAATCAACCTATCGAGCTTCAGTATAAATCTACCTATCAAGATTCAGTATAAATCTACCTATCAAGATTAATTATAAATCAACCTATCAAGATTCAGTATAAATCTACCTATCAAGATTAAGTATAAATCAACCTATCAAGATTCAGTATAAATCTACCTATCAATATTCAGTATAAATCTACCTATCAAGATTCAGTATAAATCAACCTATCAAGATTCAGTATAAATCAACCTATCAAGATTCAGTATAAATCAACCTATCAAGATTCAGTATAAATCTACCTATCAATATTCAGTATAAATCTACCTATCAAGATTCAGTATAAATCAACCTATCAAGATTCAGTATAAATCAACCTATCAAGATTCAGTATAAATCAACCTATCAAGATTCAGTATAAATCTACCTATCAAGATTCAGTATAAACTAGAAATGGCGCGGCAGAGGCCGACGCGTATCCCCACGCCGAATGTTTGACCTAGGTGTGCCCCAGGGTTGGTAATGGGGCCATGCATAGCTGAGATTGACCGTATTGTCATAAGAGAGGTTCAGTATCAATTAGAAGTGAATTGGTGTAGAAATGAAGAAGTTATAGTAAAAGGCAATTTTGGGTGGGTGTGGTCTATGTGGGCGGGGCCCCAGGGTTGGTAATGGGGCCATGCATAGTTGAGATTGACCGTATTGTCATAAGAGAGGTTCAGTATCAATTTGAAGTGAATCGGTGTAGAAATGAAGAAATTATAGTAAAAGGCAATTTTGGGTGGGTGTGGTCTATGTGGGCGGGGCGCCCCAGGGTTGGTAATGGGGCCATGCATAGTTGAGATTGACTGTATTGTCATAAGAGAAGTTCAATATCAATTTGAAGTGAATCGGTGTAGAAATGAAGAAATTATAGTAAAGGCAATTTTGGGTGGGTGTGGTCTATGTGGGCGGGGCCCCAGGGTTGGTTATGGGGCCATGCATAGTTGAGATTGACCCTAATGTCATAAGAGAAGTTCAGTATCAATTTGAAGTGAATCCGTGTAGAAATGAAAAAAATATAGTAAATGGAATTTTTTGGTGGGTGTGGCCTATGTGGGCGGGCGCCCCAGGGTTGGGATTGGGGCCATGCATAGTTGAGATTGACCCTTATGTCATAACAAAAGTTCAGTATCAATTTGAAGTGAATCCGTGTAGAAATGAAAAAATTATAGTAAATGGAAATTTTTGGTGGGTGTGGCCTATGTGGGCGGGGCGCCCCAGGGTTGGGAATGGGGCCATGCATGGTTGAGATTGACCGTATTGTCATAAGAGAGGTCCAGTATCAATTTGAAGTGAATCGGTGTAGAAATAAAGAAGTAAATGTAAAATAACCTAAAAAAATGAGTGATAATTTCTGACGCGGCCCCATCCCAACCGCTATAACTTTTGACCCAGGGGTCAGATCAAAATTCCAAATAGTGCAGGGTCGCACATATGCTCATAGCTACCATGTGTGTAAGTTTCAAGGTTCTAGTGCTTTTAGTGTAGGAGGAGATAGTGGCCAGGACGGACGGACAGACAGACAGACGGACGGACGGACAGACGGACGGACGGACGGACGGCGGAGATAACCACAATATCCCCACCTTTTTTTCAAAAAGCGTGGGGATAATCAACCTATCGAGCTTCAGTATAAATCTACCTATCAAGATTCAGTATAAATCTACCTATCAAGATTCAGTATAAATCAACCTATCAAGATTCAGTATAAATCTACCTATCAAGATTAAGTATAAATCAACTTATCAAGATTCAGTATAAATCTACCTATCAAGATTCAGTATAAATCTACCTATCAAGATTCAGTATAAATCTACCTATCAAGATTAAATATAAATCAACCTATCAAGATTCAGTATAAATCTACCTATCAAGATTCAGTATAAATCAACCTATCGAGCTTCAGTATAAATCAACCTATCAAGATTCAGTATAAATCTACCTATCAAGATTCAGTATAAACCAACCTATCGAGCTTCAGTATAAATCTACCTATCAAGATTCAGTATAAAGCAACCTATCAAGATTGAACTCAGAATTGTTTCATATTCATTTGCACAAGAATATCAAATTTAATGAACCATGCAATAAACAACAAATTCCATGACACCAGACCATACTTTGCTTTCTTTCTCTTTGTGGATCAAGTCAAACAGGCCATGCCCGAGGCTGACATTTCTAATCATATTCCTGAAAAGTAAATTTAAATATTTATAAATCTCTACAAAATCACAAACACATGTGAATTAGTTTTTAACAAATAGTTACTTGCAACGACTGGAGAGGGGCTTCAGTCATTTTAATACAACTCATATTAAAGGGAGATTTCATGATTTCGTCAAATATTTATAAATTTATATAAAATGTGTAAAAAACTTATTATACATATATTTCAATTTAAATTAAAATAAAAGTTAAGAAGAACATGTGTCAAAAATGTGAAATAAGTCAGATATTTAATTCTGAAATGGAAAATGTCTGTACAGTCGAATTTGCCAGCATGTATATCATGCATGTATGCTGTGAATCTAAATTTAGTTTTACAGTTCATTTTAATTTCCTGCAACGATATCTATTCATACGACACACAAACACTAACTTCGATCCTAATAAAAAGACGAATGCTTCGGTTATTGTAGGAAAATATGTACGAAATATCTTCGTCACAATCGGCTTGGGGCGCTTATTTGTCTTTGCTACATTTTATGAAATTCGTCTTCAATGTATAATTTTACTTGTATATTTTGTGTTATTGTAACATATTGTTATCAATATATTACAATTGAACACATATAAAAATAGTATAATCTCCGTTTAACAATTGACACCCAATAGACATCATTAAAAGAATTACAACTACATAGAACAGAATGCTCATGATTAAACAAATGATACACAATTAAAAATCAAATGCTTCCATGGTAAATAACATCATTAAAGAAAGCTTAGTTTGTAAGATGCAAATAATACAGTAATATTGACTATCTAAATAAAGTCATACATGTATAACTATCATGTTGAAACTCCCAGTCTTAGCCCTACCTGCCATGTACAACAGCCTTATTCAAGGTATTCAGGTCCTTTCTTGATCTACGCAGAACAAACTTTGCAGCTGTAAACTGGAATAGAAATACAAATGGATCAGCAATGAAATCTGACTGACAAATCAAAACTAAGATATGACAAAAAGCAGTCTTGAACCAAGACAAAACCTTACAGCAGAGGCCTCATTATGAAGTCAATTTCTCAAAAAGCATATGTTATCATTTACTTCTTACTAAAAAGCTGTACGCAAGAAATAACACAAATATAATATAATTAACAAATATATTGACATTGAAAAATACAAAAGTTGCAAGTATGCCTTTATTTTTGTTTATTCTGCCTTATTTTAGTTGTTTATTGCCTCAGAAGATTATAATGTTCAGCTATTTTATTTATTTCTAGCTAACAATTTACAACAGTTTATCTAAATATCTTGATACATGCTTTTGGAGATGCTTGCCCACGGTGATGTGAAAGACTTGCTGAAATTAATCCCCTTTCTCTACTCAACTGGATGTGTAAGACTACAGTGTACATACTGCAGGCTTTGGCACGTCGTCAGAAGCGTGATCCTCTGTGTCGGACTCCTCGGAACTGCTGGAGGAGCTTGCCTGGTCCTGCAATGTCAATGTCACACACATAAGCCACGATTTTGGAAAACTGGGCTTAATGCACGCAAGTTATGTGTCATCACAGATTAGCCTGTGAAGATTGCAGTCTATCTAAGGACGAGACTTTCTGTTTTTATTGTATTTTCCATTTAAAGGAATTCTCTACTTAGTTTAAATGCAGTTAAGACAGAAAGTCTCGTCCCATTATAGCCTCTGCGGACTGTCAAGTCTATTCTGGGAAGACATACAAGCATTAAGATTCAGTTGCTCATATAGGATCTTAATTACATGATATTAAAGGATTTAAAATGGAACTTTATTTGTTGCCACAATAAATACTTTTATCAGTATTTTACCAAAAGTATTAATTTGTGAATATTACAATATGACATTATTTATTAAACTAATTGTAGGAATATAAACAGCAAAAAATGTATATGTCAATTGCTTTGACTTGCCATAATTGTGAATCGTTCATGGTTCAATAGCAATACTGCATACAAAAATTTCTTGTGGGTTTGAAACTCTGTATTTAGACTTAATTTTTATTAATGAGTGCCTTAAATAAACATCTATTAAAGACTGCCTTATCGTGTTTTCACTACACTGTTGACATATGATTTAGTGTATACCAGCCAGTAGATTTTGAGGAGACATGGGTAGGAAATAGTTAACGGTGATTAGGCAAGTTGCTGCTAAAATAATTCATTACATGTTTACACTAACACTTCAGAGTGAAATTTTGATTATAAATGAAGTTCCAAAGGTAAACAAGAGCCAAGCCAACTGTCTGTAGACAGAAGTTGATTAATAACACATGTCACTGGTTTGTGCAAACATAACAACTTTAAACCTGATGATAATGTAGCAATTTTTGATCATATCAACTTGCAAAGAATTAAGATACTTTTTATTATTTGTCCATGATTGCAGATAATTATAATGATTTATTTTGTTTCCAAAAAATAGAAAAGGAAACAAAATATCTAACATAATTGAATAAATAAAAAAAACAGTTTAATACAAACTAAATGTTGGTTATTAAGAAAGAACTTACAGCTCAGTGTTTTGTGGCAAAGGAATTCAATTTCAAGGGCAACTTTTAGCCTCAGTGGTTTGACAATAAGCATCAGCATGGAACAACAGAAAGTTGAAGGATTAATTTCCATTCACAAAATATGTAACAAAACATATTTTACCACTAAGCATGTCAATATCCACAAGCATGGATTGAATATTCAGTGGGTTTTTTTATCAACTTTGGGGCCTAAATTGGACCATTCTCCAATTGAACAAGTATATATTTTTCCCAAATGACTGCCTAAAAGTCCCATTTGAAGGTTACCTAAGAAAAATACATTATATTTTTAAAATATATAGCAATATTCGATTTATTTCCCTTTTCAGCTTTATAAATAAACCCTATGTAAAGATAATGTTAAAAACACTGGTAATCTCAATTTTGAACATAGTATATTTGCCAGCAAAAAAAACCCCAAAATTCAAAAATGTTAGTTCAATTGAAATGATTTTTCCCGATTCAAGGGGCCCATGTCCATTCCCAATATGATAAAAAAACACACTGATATTTAAAATTAATTTATATATACTATTGCGTCAGCATTGACAGATGTAAAAGAGTAACTTTACCTCTGACCACTGTCCCAGGGCGTGCAGTATCATCTTCTTCTGATCCAGGTAAAACGGGTCCCCAATCCCGATATACGGCTTATGGTTGGCAGCCTTGAACCCTGTGCATGCCATCTGGAACTGCCGTCGCTTGTAGTTGCTCTTACGCACATCCTCGCGAGTTGGGAACTCGGGGTTGAAGTGGATGGTGTCGCGTGCCAGGAGTCGAAGACCCTTGCATGCTGGAATTGGCAGGGGCACAGGCTTCACGTAGGACCGAGGGTCCTGGCTGGCAGGCATCTTGTTTGCACTGACCTTGGAACTCTGGGAAATAAAGGGACAGAGGTCACGGACTGATAGTGGCTTCTTAAATACCCACAATATAATATTATGCTTTCACTTTTTTGTATAAATTCAGCAAGTATTGCATAATATAATTAAACACATAAGTCTTTTATGGAGCTAAAACTAAAATTATAAATTCAGTGTAATTTATCATCTCTTTGGGAATGAAGCCAGGGCCGTTCCAATTGGAAAAATAACATTGTTTTGACTTAAATTGGGACATTTGTGCTGTTTGATTTTGGTAAAAGTGTTTACAGTATTATACTGATTATGGTGCAACTTATAGAGTTGAATAAAGGAGCTTAATGATGCCAGGAATCTTTTTTTTTTAAACCTTTTAATGGGAACGGGGCCTAATTTTTGCCTTAAATTTTACAAAAACAACAACACATTTTTAGTTGTGAGCGTTAGCTCACAACTAATTTAGAGAGGCAGTTTTGCAAGTCAGTCTGCTTTAGCTACGCTAGGAACGGTAACTGCAAGTCACTACGCTAGGAACGATTACCACTGCCTGTTCATACTTAACCACTGGTACACTGTAGCAGACAGCCTTAAGAGCTTGTTCAACGATATTGGCCAGTCTAGTGTTTATAACAGCCTGTGCCATGACATTTGCCAGTTTATCATTGAAATCTTTATATATTGGCTGCTTTCAGAGAAAACGGGGATTAATGCTGCATTATGAAAAATCTGTCATGTGGGCAAAATTGTTGCTCAATAATTTAAAGAAAATAGATAAAGTATTAGATAAACATAACACAACATGTACATGATTATAGGCTTGTTATTCTTTAGCAAGGAAACAAAATTCTAAAGATGGTTGCCAGTGCAGCAACCAATGGTGAAAAAAAGAGACATATTGTTGTTATTTTGACTTATCTCTATAACATAACAAGGGCTGTTTGTAAAACATGCATGCCCCCCATATGGGCTGTCAGTTGTAGTGGCAGCCATTGTGTAAATACGTTTTTTGTCACTGTGACCTTGACCTTCGACCTAGTGACCTGAAAATCATAAGGGGTCATCTGCCAGTCATGATCAATGTACCTTTGAAGTTTCATGATCCTAGGCCTAATAATTCTTGAGTTATCATCAGGAAACCATTTTACTGTTTCGAGTCACTGTGACCTTGACCCTTGACCTAGTGACCTGAAAATTAATAGGGGTCATCTGCCAGTCATGATCAATGTACCTATGAGGTTTCATGATCCTAGTCGTAAGCATTCTTGAGTTATCATCCGGAAACCATTTTACTTTTTTTGAGTCACTGTGACCTTGACCTTTGACCCAGTGACCTGAAAATCAATAGGGGTCATCTGCCAGTCATCATCAATGTACCTATGAAGTTTCATGCATAAGCATTCTTCAGTTATCATCCAGAAACCATTTTACTGTTTGAAGTCACTGTGACCTTGACCTTCAACCTAGTGACCTGAAAATCAATAGGGGTCATCTGCCAGTCATGATCAATGTACCTTTGAAGTTTCATGATCCTAGGCGTAAGCATTCTTGAGTTATCATCTGGAAACCATTTTACTATTTCGAGTCACTGTGACCTTGACCTTTGACCTAGTGACCTGAAAATTAATAGGGGTCACCTGCCAGTCATGATCAATGTACCTATGAAGTTTCATGATCCTAGTTGTAAGCATTCTTGAGTTATCATCCGGAAACCATTTTACTTTTTCGAGTCACTGTGACCTTGACCTTTGACCTAGTGACCTGAAAATCAATAGCGGTCATCTGCCAGTCATCATCAATGTACCTATGAAGTTTCATGCATAAGCATTCTTGAGTTATCATCTAGAAACCATTTTACTATTTGAAGTCACTGTGACCTTGACCTTCGACCTAGTGACCTGAAAATCAATAGAGGTCATCTGCCAGTCATGATCAATGTTCCTATGAAGTTTCATGATCCTAGGCGTAAGCATTCTTGAGTTATCATCTGGAAACCATTTTACTGTTTTGAGTCACTGTGACCTTGACCTTTGACCTAGTGACCTGAAAATCAATAAGGGTCATCTTCCAGTTATGATCAATGTACCTATGAAGTTTCATGATCCTAGGCTTAAGCATTCTTGAGTTATCATCCGGAAACCATTTTACTGTTTTGAGTCACTGTGACCTTGACCTTTGACCTAGTGACCTGAAAATCAATAGGGGTCATCTGCCAGTCATGATCAATGTACCTATGAAGTTTCATGATCCTAGGCATAAGCATTCTTGAGTTATCATCCGGAAACCATTTTACTATTTTGAGTCACTGTGACCTTGAACTTTGACCTAGTAACCTGAAAATCAATAGGGGTCATCTGCCAGTCATGATCAATGTACCTATGAAGTTTCATGATCCTAGGCCTAAGCATTCTTTAGTTATCATCCGGAAACCATTTTACTATTTCGAGTCACTGTGACCTTGACCTTTGACCCAGTGACCTGAAAATCAATAGGGGTCATCTGCCAGTCATGATCAATGTACCTATGAAGTTTCATGATCCTAGGCCAAAGCGTTCTTGGGTTATCATCCCGAAACCATCTGGTGGACGGACCGACCGACAGACTGACCGACCGACATGTGTAAAACAATATACCCCCTCTTCTTCTAAGGGGGGCATAAATATGAGGATAAACAGTGCACACACATCTCAACCTGTGCTTTTAGACACACTCTTTATAAGTTTGAATGGGTTGTGTTCATTTCAAACTTGCGATATAAAAAGCTATAACATAATTTTGAAAACTGAGTTGCGTCTAAGATTATGCAATAGCGAACAACTTCAGTGTCTTCAGCGCTTTGATATATGGTTTGGAAAGACCCTAAAAGGAAAGTGACAGATACATGTACTACCTTTTATCCTATATAATACAAGACTTACACTCTGACTTCATTTTTGCCAGTTTATTATTGGTGAACTAGAATTGAGTCAGTATAGTATTAGAATGATATTTTGCTTCTAAAGACAGTTGCAAACCTTGAACAAAACCACATGACTTAAATGTTATATTTTATAAGTTAATATAATACCATAGAAACATACTTTAAAAGAATTCAAAATAACAATAATACAAACCATTATAAAAAAAGCATTTGATAAAGTCCACACAAAAATATCAGTAAAACTTTTGCTTGATAAACTCGATCACATCCTGTTTGTTGTCAACAATTGTTCTTGAAGAATTAATTTCTATGAACAAGTCTGCTTCCTTCATTAATATTTAACACTGAAACAAGTGTGTGTTTAAGCTGTCGACATGCAGAGATTAGCACACATGACCATGCTCAAGCAATAAAATCCATCTTGATAGTAAAGGCTTTTAATTTAAACCTTCCTTTACATAGTTTACCTCAATCAACAGGAAATCAGTAAAGTGTAAATGAATTCAAATTTAACAGTGTTTCAAACCATTAAGTTAATTTCCAACTGCAAATAAAGTAAATTTACCATGCGATAACGTTTATGTTAGCAGAATGGTTGTATAAATTGCATCATAAAAATTCAACTGCATTTGAATGGATTTTGGTTCCAATTTTTTTCTGTATTTCTTATAACTGATCTTTCAATGTTATCATAATCAAACATACAGATTTATCAGCTAGTTTTATCTTTTGAAGTAATTAAAACTGTTTTGTCGTTCAGATTAAATCTGTAATCTGATTTAAGGATTAACAAATAAAATAACAATGCAATAACAGCCCAGAATGAATAGTCACTTTAGCACTATATAGACCTTTCAGCTGAACATAATCAAAAGGTATGGCAACAATTGTTCTTATATTCAAAACAGAAAAAATATTCAAACATTAAAAATTGCTATTCAAATACCCGCTTCTTATTTTATGTAAATAGGGCAGATCTTTTTCACCATTTTGGAGCCTTTATTTTTTGGAAAAAAAAAACACACATCATTTTAACTAAAATTTGGGAAATTGGTGATGTTTTTTTTAACTAATAATACTAAAAAATTGAGAATATAAGTGTTTTAAATATTGTATTAAGCAATTTGCCATCGTTCAACTAGTTCAGAAGATTAGGGAGTTGAGATTTTGTTTGGGTTTAACATTTGTTGTTTTTTAATCAACTGCAAATGTCTGTGTGTTTGGGAACTTTTGAGATTGGCAATGGTATCAAATTACCATCTAAAATTTGACCAAAAACAGCTGTAAGGGTTTCAATTCAGTACAGTATGTGTCACTATTTGCACCTTATTATGAACACTCGATGTCGGAAGGGTTCTCGAGTACACAGGATAGGTGTTAAAATATATGTATCACCCTCTTATTGTTATGGTCACAGTTTACTGCTATTTTTGATACTTATGGCGTCATGTTAAACTTATCCCTAAAATGAATAGTGTTCTGCTTATTACCCATGATATCTCAATTTCATAGTATCCTGGTATATTTGAAGAGTATTTCTGTATTGCTGTGATATTAAATTAAAGCAAAACAAGATGTGTTTGTGAAACATTATGTCCCCCCATATATTTGACCTTTGACCTTAAAGGATGACCTTGACCTTTCACCACTCAAATGTGCAGCTCCATGAGATACACATGCATGCCAAATATGAAGTTGCTATCTTCAATATTGCAAAAGTTATGGCAAATGTTAAAGTTTGACGCAAACAAACCAACAAACAGGGCAAAAACAATATGGACATAAAAATTCCTCTTGCACCATAAAATGTTAGCCTTTTACATGTTTATTGGAATAGAAATCTGTTAAGTTTACTTTTGTGTAGCAATGTTCTAATACAGGAACGTTATAAAATCTTTCTTACATCTTTTTAAATCTTTGTTAATTAATTTTTTTGAATACATTTAATAGTCTGCATATACATATATTTTGTCTGCCATTTTTTTGCCCAATTGGGAAAAGTCATGGCGTGAAGTCTTCACATTGGGAAAATGGTGTATTTGATTGAATACATAGGGAAACTTACTAAATGTTGCATTTTATTTAAAACCTTCGATTGGGATTTTTTTGGACAGCAATTAAGAAATTTATATTTTTTCCCAATTGGGAAGGTGCCATTTTCCGGTTCCTTATAAAAAAGGAAAGAAATCCCTGTTTGTTGCATGTTGTTTCATATAATAAATTGGTAGCATCTATGTTAACAATAAAAAACAGAAACTTTTGGATCTTAATTGTACAAATGTATTGAATACCAGACAAGAGAATATTTGAATAATTTGAATACTTTAATGACTAAATATTTGAATACAAATTTCGCTTATTGTTGCCTGGTCTGACCCCTATCATAAATGAAAAAAATGTGTACACATTTTTTCTTTATCACTTTATCTGATATGGTATTGACCTTTGTTAATACAGAATCATATTTATAAGCACTTACTTTAAAGCAGATTACAAAAACATTTGATAACAGACACTATTTACTTCAGAACCTACTAGTCAGACATCAAACAAACTGGCCTTTTAGTACATTACACTCATAACTGTATGCAAAATATGATTATAACTAGGGATATTATTTCTTATAATGACAGGGATTTCAGAAAGGGTCATTATAAGACATCAACCTCTTACAAATTATTGTTGTAAATCTTGCAGATTACCTTTAACTGATCTAACCACTAAGATATTTTCTTGGTTGAAAAACGTTTGTCTAAAATGCCCAAAATATAAAAATGTATTCTGACTGGTTTGACTTGAGTTGGCACACTAAGTCTTATAAAATAAATATACATTTAAATAACATGATGTCATGGTTGAATTAATTCTAAGAATTATAATTCTAAAGCCCGATGGTTGCTAACCTGATGCATTAAGAAACTAACCTGTTATGTGCAGATGAAAACTAACCTGTTACTTGCAGATGAACACTTACATGTTACTTGCAGATGAAAACTATAACCTGTCACTTGCAGATGGGACGTTTTTGTAATAACTATGGTATGTCTAAGATTTTGTTTTGATACTCTGTATGGCACAGACTAAATCTTCAACAGCATTAGAACAAAATACAAGTTTTTACTAAAAACATTTGAAAACAAAACAAAGTTATCCCAAGAGTGCAGCCAGTTTTGACCCCTGGGGTATGATTTGACCAAACTAGTAAAGAACTGCCAACAAAGCAGTTCTCAGAAGAAGACAAAAGTTAACAGACCTACGTACGCACTATGTAATCAGAGGAGCTAAATTCAAACTTCTTATATAAGTATACTCTGAAAGAGAATTTAATTGATGCACTTAAAGAATTTGAATGGCAAGTGTGGGCTTTAAATGGCTTCAAGTCAGATAAAGGGTCTTGTTATCATTAAAAGAATATCACAGCCCATGAATGGTGATTCCAGGTATTGTCCATCCAAAGAAAGTCATGTGTCAACACTCCAGACTTTTTCATCGGTCTTGAAGTTTAATGAAATACTTCAATAAGCTACAAATTATGCATTGGGATTTAAATTTTTGACATCTTAAAGAATTTTGAATAACTATGTTTGCTTTTCATTTAAAATTATCATATTGACCATTCACATTTTTCCTGCTTTAGATTGAAAAGGATGTTTTTAAGTGGTGTTGTGTGATTGATTATATATGAAGCACATAGGGTAACTCGCCCTTAAGTCGGAGGGTTAGCAGTATAAGTCTATAATTAAAAGCTTTGTAATCAAACCTGGAACTCAGCTTGTGCAGGCTTTAATGATCATATCATATGAATCTATTTTACAAATATTTATTTGATTCCCAGCTTAATTTTGTTCATTGAAAAATGGTTGAATAACAATACCCACTGATTTCGCCCATGAGTCGGACTCATTCGCCCTAAACACTGACACAGATTCGTATTTAGCATATATTTGGTTATCCATATATTTATAAATATGCAAATTACACAGTAACAACCTCATGTTGATTTTATAAGTTTATTTTTTTGTCAACATAAAATAAGTTATAAAAAGAGGAAAAATGACATGGTCACTTGTAGTGTCTATCCGCCCTTTACAACAGCGGAACCATTTGTAGCACTGGGGGTGACAAAGAAAAGTACAGACATTTAAAGATAAAACATTGTGTGATTCTTGTTGTTTGTGAGCTATGGGATTCTTTATAGATTGAGTCATGTTAATTGGAATGAATATGTGGTTTACTCTCATCTGTTTGCATCTGCCATTACATAAACTCATGTTCGCCATAAGGGCAAATTGTGTTTGCCACAAAGACTAATTGAGTTGTAATTCATTGTACTGTAATACCTATACAATAGAGCAAACCACTGAAAATTTATTATTACCTTTCATTATTATAGAATAAGGTTATGTTTTCAATATAAAGTCATTTGTGAATACTTTCAAACGTATCTGACCAAAATGCGGATGGTATAAAGATAATCGATAATTGAAAATTCTGAATTTTCCGTCACCAGAAGTAATTAAAACTAAAACGAATCCAAATTCATCATAAGATAATATTTGATAACATTTTATTTCAAAATTGTATTTATTTTGAGTATGAAGGGTAAATTGTTCGTTATAACGTCACAAATCATGCTAAACAAAACTGATCTTTGAAAACAACACAGATAAAAATGTCCGACTCAAGGGCAAAATCGACTCAAGGGCGAGTTACCCTAATTACATGTGTGTTATGGATGTATATTAATAGGAGGGTAAGCAGTGTTGTTTTCTTTCAAAATTGGTTCCTAATAAGTGCAATTCATGATGGAAAAAAGTATACATTTTTCCTAAATGGGACCTCAAAATTCCCAATGGAAGGTTTCCAAAAATTTTTTTTTTAGATCTCAACAATGTGTTACAAACATCTCTCATCCAGCTAGATAAGTTAAACCTTAGTAAATGTAACAATGGAAACACTTTTAATTTCAATTTTGAAGAATTTTTTTGCAAATCAACAACAGAAATACTAATTTCCCAATTTGAGTCAAAATCCTGTGAATTTTCCCATTCCAAAGGGACCCGGCCCCTTCACAAAATTGAGGAAAAAACAATCATTTGAGTTAGGGTTTAACTAATTAAAGTACATTTGCAGAAAAAATAACATGTAAAATTGATTGAATAATAGCATCAGTTAACATAATTAAATAATACATCTTGTTAACGCCGTTAATTACGGGAAATTTAATTATAACGTTGGCGCGAAATATATATACGCATCCGACGTCATTGATTTATTGTTGCTTGACGTAAATATCTGTTAAGTTTAAAATTGTTTAAGAGTGTGGCGTTTTTGTGTATGGAAGAATTAATATCGGTAAATATATTGTTGGTACTTATATTGTATATGTATTTCTGTATGTATTATCATTATTATTACATACGCGCAATCGTTTAAATTATTTATTTTAATACTATGTTAATAATTGTGTATGTTTGACTGTATATATTGTAAATGTATTGTATTTATTTTTAGAGAATCGTCAACGAATAAATAATAAGGACGCATATCTCGTGTCTTCGTTTTTGAACGGCCAACTCTTAACAATTCTCGATAGCATTCCGTGTGGATAACCAGTTCTCAACTCCGTGGGGTGAAACAAGTTTCAACTTAGTGTGCGAAGAAACAACGCTAATGTGAAGAAGATTCAAGGTTGAATGCACATGTGAACATTATGATAAGAAACGAAATGGCGACTCACGGATCAAGAGACTTAAATAGTGCGAAACGTTCGCGTTCGACCCATATAGCAAATTTAACGAAGCTGTATAAAAAACTGGAAGAAAATATGTCGTCATACGTAGATTATGAGAATGTAAAGCAGCTGAAGGACAGATTGTGTGAAAATTTTGAGACATTAAAATGTGTTCATCAAGAGCGTGTAAGTTTGTGTACAGACTCAGTAATGTATGAAGATTTATCGAAATCTTTCAAAAGTTCTCGGAAGAATTTCGACAAGTTCCAGGAGAGACTTTCACAGTGGCTGGTCGCTGATGAGAAGGCGCCTGATGACGATAAGATATCTTCAGTAAGCCGTGCAAGTACGACAGCGTCATCGCGGTCAAACTTAAGAAGTGCCAGGGCGAAACACTTGCTTGCAGAACACAAGATGAGAAACGCTATGGGAGAAACACAGACTCGAACAGGAACAGCATGTACTCGAACAGGAACAGCGTGTACTCGAACAGGAACAGTGTGTACTTGAGCAGAAACGCCAGTTTCTTGAGCACGAGAGCAAGGTAGAGGAAGCGCGGATCGAGGAGGCAATCTGGGAAGAAGGAACAGAGGAAGGAATAACAGCCATCGGCGATGTGATGTGGCGGTCTAGTGGATCAAACCGGATGTCTGGCGATGTGATTGTGCGGTCAAATGGAGCAGACCAGATGTCCGGCGGTGTGACGGCGCAGTCCGGTGGAGCAGACCGGATGTCCTGCGATTTGACCATGCGGTCCAGCAGAACAGACCGGATGTCCGATGTGACGGTGCGGTCCAGAGGAGACGTTCCGGAAGTGGGGCACCATGGCGAAAACACCTTACCTGACGATGTTTGTTACATTCGAGAAGTTATGATATTAGCAGGCCTTATTCTGTGACTCAGAATGTTACTTCCGGAAATCGTGATGCTCCGATTGCGGCAGCAGAAGGCTGGTGAGACATGTGGCGCTCCGTGACACCACCCAAGAAGAGAGAGATTGTTAAAAGGGAAAATAAGGAAAATAAGCCTAAAACACCAGAACTGCCCCTTGAGCAAACTGATGATGAGCCTTCCTCAAACCACGTATCAAAGGCAACCACACCCACACCCCAGCCCTCCGAGGAATTCCACTCGCCAAGCGAGGCAAGCTTTATTCAAGAGCCCAGTGTAACAGCATTGAGATCCCAGAATAACCTCCAATTGAAATCCCAGAGTTACCTGAAATACCTGAAAACAAGCGGTACCAGTCCAAGGTTGTAAAGAAGGAGATGAAGGTGATAGAATTGATGCAAGAACTTCCCCCTGAGAAGAAAAAACTGCCCCCTCCTCTGAAAATACAACCAAGCTACAAGCCGTCTCCTGCCACATGGAAATCCAAGGTTAAAGAAGCTCCGGTCACCATTCATGAAGTGCAACAGCTGTATGACTTACTGGACTTCTTGGCAAAATACTGCATCATCAACCCAGACAGATTGCCATACTGCGAGCCCCGGGCCCGTTGGGATATGGTAAAACTGCCTCCCCCCCCAGCTTTCTTACCACGAGTTGGCCATGCTGACGGACATGGCTGTGATCAGTCATGCACAGACACCTATACGTGATGGCCTGAGTGTACCAGAGCAGTACATGGAGAAGTTGAACTACTCAATAGAGTTCATCAGGACTAAGCGGTATGCCCTACAGGATCACACGCACCAGCAGCACGCTGAGAAGCTAGGGCTGATGGCAGATGTGGGAAAGTCTATGGACAGAGATATTGTCAGACATGATTACAAAACCAAGAGCAAAAAGAAATGGAAAAAGAAGAAGAAAAAGAAGAGTGATGATGAATATGACATGATGAGCCCAATCTCATCTCCAAAGAACATCCTGCCAACGAAGGCCTCTGATATCACAGATGAGGTCATAGTGAGTACAATGGACGACAAGATGATGAAGAAGGCAAAGAAAGAGCCAGCTGTGAAGAAACTTACCATGGAAATCAACAGAGACATTGAGAAAATGAAGAACTTTGATAAGCGAGTCACAGAAATTGAAGATAAGAAGGACCTGGCTGGGCTATACTGTATGGACCACTACTTTAATGAACAAAACTGCTCTGCCGCCCCGTATGAGTTCCGTAGACAGCAGAGTCGTCTTTACCAGAAACTGCATCCTGGTGTTGAGATAAACATTGAGGAGGTTGAGGCAGCTCTTCAGCAGGTCAACAACAAGCTGCTCTCGGACAGTTAGTTCAAGTACATCTACATTTATTTATATTTTTGATGTTTGTTTATAATGATATGCATTGATTATTATGAAATCCATGTGATTTCATGGTGGGGAGTGTTAATGCCATTAATTACGGGAAAATTAATTATAATCTTGGCGCGAAATATATATACGCATCCGACGTCATTTATTCATTGTTGATCTACGTAAATATCTATTAAGTTTTAAATTGTTTAAGAGTGTGGCTTTTGTGTATGGAAGACTTTATATCGGTAAATATATTGCTGGTATTTATATTGTATTTGTATTTCAGTATGTATTAGCATTATTATTACATACGCGCGATTGTTTGAATTATTTATTTAAATACCATGTTAATAATTTGGTATGTTTGACTGTATATATTATAAATGTATTTTTTTATTTTTAGAGAATCGTCAACGAATAAATAATAAGGACGGCCAACTCTTAACAACATCACTAAAAGTGTATTTAAAGAGAAATCAGATTCACATCACAGCCACAGGCAGCAGTATCATAAATTTGCTCCCCCCCCCCCCCCCCCCCCCCCCCCTCCGGGACCCTACCCCCCCGCCCCAATGGTTTGAAAAAATAACCCTCGTATAGGTATTATATATATATAAAATGGTGTACATGTGTAGATGAAACACCGAGTGACATATAGCGTGAAAGTCAAATTTAATTGAATATTAAAGTTATCAGCCGAGCAGGAGATCGGTTAGTTGTGTAATCAAGTTGCTTTTACTGTCTTTTAACGAATCCAGTTGCATTTTGTCGGCAACTGCATGGGAACATGTGTGTTTTCGGTGAAAAAGGTCACGTCCAGTGTTCCACAATCTTTGAGCAATAGACATATACTACGTTTCATACCTTGTGTATATATAATACCTATACGAGGGTTATTTTCCCTATATTCCCAATATTCGATGTTGAAAAGTAAACCATACACAATAGGTGTACATTTAACAATCTGGAACCCCTGGGGTAATCTCGGGGGGTAGGGTCCCGGGGGGTGGGGGGCAAATTTATGATACTGCTGCCTGTGATCACAGCAACAATCAGAAAACATTTATGTTTGAAAAACTTGGACTATAACTTCTTAAGCATTTGTAAGACAAATTAAAACAGAAAAATTTCGAATTTTGATGAAAAACAGCTTTTTTCCCAAGTTGAAGTGCTAAATCATCATTAGCAAAATTGAGAGAAAATATGGCCACATGTTTGCAGTGACCAAGACTAGAGAGAACGTCAGAAAGGAAACACAAAAAAATTCACATATAACATAAATGCCCATATAACAAATTTGATAAATTCTTAATCTAAGATAACAATAACAGTTCAAGCAGAAATACCTAAACAGATATGTATACAACAAGAGCAACGCATAACGGGTGCCACGCTCGGCTGCGGGTGCAGTTTTGAATAAATGAAAGCTTGTCAGAATAATTTTTTTTAGAGGTCACAGTGACCTTGACCTTTGACAAAGGGACCCAAAAATGGGTGTGGCATGTAGAACTAATCAAGGTGCAGCTACATATAAAGTTTCAAATTTGTAGTTTGAAACACATTGATTTTTAGAGCCAACGTTCAAAACCTTAAACCTTAACAAAATGTTAAAGTTTTAGCACGACGCGGACGGCGGACAACGAGCTTGCTATGATAATACCTCGAGTTTTCTCCGAAAACAGCCGAGCTTATAAAAATGGCTTTATTTTTGTCATATAGAAGCATGCATTAACTTTCGCGAGGATTATTCATGTGAGATAAATTTCCCTACAACACCGGATGGTAAATAATAATGGTTGTTAAGGAACAAATTCGAGTATTTGACGCGGATATGCAGGTTGAAACTCGCGTTTATTAGAAACTTATACAAACAAAAGGATAAACATTAAATACTTTCTAGTCCATTAAGGATTTTCTTTTCTGGAAACACAAAATTTAGATTTAACATGACATTCGTGCGTTGCCATAAACTCTTTGCGTTTTTCACACGACAATAATATTTCAGTGTCAACATCTCACGTGAGGTGAACCAATTGAAAACAACAACAAGAACTCGAATAAATGTCACACATTCAAGTTTTGGTTTCATAAGTTACATTTCGTATTATATAGCTTAGCAAGTCAAGGTATATTTATGTGTGTCTAAATGTCTGTCTATTTTACTGGTTAGTCTTCGCAAGGTTTAAAGGAACTTCGAGTCTTCAGTGTCAGTGATGAGTGTAGCTAAAGAAACTTCAGCGTACAGTTTATATAGTATTGACAGACCTGTACGCTGAAGCGAACTTCGTATCGAAAGTCAACCAGAGTCGTAACATATTTATGTCACGCTATAAATCAAAGAAAGCTCATTTTCTTGCATACATTTCTACATATATTAGTGAATGAATATAAATTACTGCATCTGGGAATATTTTAAGGTTCAAATATTTCAAATGCATCTTACAATAGATGAAAATAACTCTCATCAGTCTGAAATTCACAATTTTGACGCCATTGTCGCTTTGTCACGTGACGAGTTTTCATTTGGATACTTTCGGATCGACCTTGACATTTTTTGCTGAAATTGTAAACATTACTTTCGTTTTCTGAAATCTATTATTTGTGATTAACAACTTACGTATGGTGGATTCATACATGCCATACGTCCCGGATTGTCCAGGATAGTCCCGGAAATGAAGAACTTGTCCCGCTGTCCCGGGACAAGTTGTCCCGTTGTCCCGCTGTCCCGGAAATCTGTCAAATGTCCCGGAATTTACAAAATCCATATATACATGTACCTTATCTTAGGCTTAACTGCATCTCGAATCTGTGTATATCTGCAGCGTCTCCATGACAATGCCTACCCGAATAGGCAGACTGCGATTCGTGTCAAAATCGATCAATTAACAGGGGTCCTGTTATCATATCGATTATCTCACGTTCGCGGTCAAACCGAAAAGGCGGCATGTTAATTGACTTTAATCTACTACGTCTTTATTTCCCGCTGCGTAAGGGCAAAGGATAGTTGTTCACACATCTGAAGTCCAACATCGCTGAGTAAAAAATTAAAAGCAGTATGTATTGTGAATTGATTTGAGTTGACGATCTAACGGTACTGTATTGTTGTATTTTTTATGATTTAAATGTTATAAATGAATAAAGGCGTATCAACAACTACGCGTTACACACCGGTCTTAATAACAATAACGCAGTGATGTCACCATCTTTGTTTAGAACGCTTACACTGAAAACACGTAGCTTGTATCTAGTAACGGAAGTAGTAATGTTTAATTTGACGTTAATAGATCAAGTGTATTTCGGATAGGCTTTCGAACTTTTGCAATTAACGATGCGAAACAAAAAAAAACCGTACCAAAAATGCATATGTCTATAAATATCGCTACATTTTTTACATGTCCCGGAAAATCGGCAAAAGTCCCGGACAATTTAACTCAATGTCCCGGAATTGGTCTGAAAAATTATGGCATGTATGGGTGGATTATAAGACTGATTTCAGTGTGAATCAGGTAGTTTTAAATAATAGTTACTTTGAGTTCGTATTAAAACTACAATTTGTTTACAAAACAAGCCAGAATAATCTTAAATACCGGGAAATGTCATTCTGAATTTGAAAACACATGAGCACATGGTATGTTACTAAAAATAGAAATAACGTCATATGACCGTGAAATCTCGGGAGATTTGCATTTCAAAAAAGTCTGTCACATCGCTGTTTTTCTCGATATGTAAGAGCAGAATAGATAAATTTTATATGTTTAAGATAGTATTTTATGAAAGAATATATCAGTTAAATGTGAAAATCCGATGAAGTGGTTGATTTGGGCCAATAACTGCATATAAAAGCTGTTTTGGACCGGTCTTTGTTAACTGTCAACTTTTCGGGAATTTCTGGTTGACTTTCCTAATGCGGTTGGTCCATAACTATAAAGTCGCGCCAGTCAAAAATCATAACAAGCGACATTTAAAGTTATGGTAGCCAGAACTATGATGAGTGAATCGGTTTTATAGAGTAAGATAGATAATGTTGACTTTTATATTTTCTAAAATTGAGTTACATAATGTCAGCATTATAAACCTTGTTGTTAAAAGTTTCTTTAGCTTACTAAGTCTGTCACAACAGATTAAAAAAAAGAAAATATTCTACTAGATGCTACCTGATAATAGATGCTTCCTAATTTTGCGGGCAAAAGCTTATTTATCCTCCAGTTACCATATATGTAGCAATAAAGAGTAATAGAATTTCCAACTTTATGCAAACAATGCATTAAAAAACAATTTACCTTCAAAGATGTATTTAATTACCGTTAAATCCATGTAAACATTGTTTATTTGAAGTGTGTTAGCCACCGGAGCCAATAGTTCCATACACTACAGCAATAACATTCACTACACACATGGTTACCACATATCAACGTAACACCTGAAAAGGATAGAACTTGATTGCAATAGGCATTAGACAAACTAAACTTTCAAATTTGATTCACTGAACTTATTATATCAACTTAGATCGCCATTGTGTAGTGGATAGGGTGTCTGCCTAGCGATTAGGAGGTCACAGGTTCGATCCCCACTGTGGGAGCGTTCTTTAGATCTTCTTTAGAGACACAAAGTGCTGGTTCTACCAAGGCCCAAGACTCATTGAATACTCAAATTGCATCCTTGCTCCAGAGGAGCCCTGAAATTAATGGGAAGATTAACTTGAAGCAGTGACAAATCATTTATATAACTTCTTTTTATACGCCCGTATAAAATACGGGACGTATTATGTGAAACCCCTTGGCGGCGGGCGGGCGGGCGGGCGGCGGGCGGCGGGCGGAAGGCATCACTTTGTCCGGACTCTAATTCAAATTGTATTCATCCGATCTTCACCAAACTTGGTCAGCAGTTGCATCTAGTTGATATCTAGGCCAAGTTCGAATATGGGTCATGCCGGGTCAAAAACTAGGTCATAGGGTCAATAAGTGCATTTTCAAAGGGGCCACTTTGTCCGGACTCTATTTCAAATTGTATTCATCCGATCTTCACCAAACTTGGTCAGCAGTTGTATCTAGTTGATATCTAGGCCAAGTTCGAATATGGGTCATGCCGGGTCAAAAACTAGGTCATAGGGTCAATAAGTGCATTTTCAAAGGGGCCACTTTGTCCGGACTCTATTTCAAATTGTATTCATCCGATCTTCACCAAACTTGGTCAGCAGTTGCATCTAGTTGATATATAGGCCAAGTTCGAATATGGGTCATGCCGGGTCAAAAACTAGGTCATAGGGTCAATTAGTGCATTTTCAACGGCGCCACTTTGTCCGGACTCTAATTCAAATTGTATTCATCCGATCTTCACCAAATTTGGTCAGAAGTTGTGTCTAGATGATATGTAGGTCAAGTTCAAATATGGGTCATGCCGGGTCAAAAACTAGGTCACGAGGTTACTTAGTGCATTTCAAGCATTTAGCATGGTGTCCGCTCTCTAATTGAAGTAGTTTTCATCTGATCTTCACCTAATTTGGTCAGAAGTTGTGTCTAGATGATATGTAGGTCAAGTTCGAACATGGGTCATGCCGGGTCAAAAACGAGGTCACATAGTGCATTTCAAGCATTAAGCATGTTGTCCGCTCTTTAATTGAAGTAGTTTTCATCTGATCTTCACCAAATTTAGTCAGATGTTACATCTAAGTGATATCTAGGTCAAGTTCAAATATGGGTCATGCCGGGTCAATAACTAGGTCTTGAGGACACTTTCAAGCATTGAGCATGGTGTCCAAAACCTTCGAACGGGCGTATCTTGTGACAGTTTGGCACTCTTGTTACAATTTAACAAGTTTCTGTTGCATCAGTCATCCTATTGGGGTATTCCCATTTAACATGTGTAAACGTGTCACCTGACAGGATGTGGGCTCACAGTTCTCCTGCTAGTTTTTTTCATTCAACATTTTCTGAGAATTGGGAGAAAGTTTGTTTTTTTTAAAGAAAATTCAATAAATGCAAGTGTTGTGTTTGCTCTAGCACAGTTTGCTTCTTCCCTTGCAATTTATTTATAAATTTACTTAAGAGGACCAATAAAATGTATGTATTAAATGTGAATACATTTGAATTATTTTAGTTGAAGTAAGACTTTGAAATGCAATTATACGATATTTTTTTCTCATTTTGGTTGTATTTCTTTTCAAGCATACGTAAGTGAAACAAAAAGTTATCTGAACGCATTCATGTGACTTCATCATGAGAGCCTTGTTCTTAATGTAAACAAAATTATCGATACCATGAGAAGTTGGATATTAGGGAACCGTACTATATACCGTAGAATCGTTGTAAGGCTCGTAAGTAAGGATCAGGATCCTTTTATGCCTACAATTTCATTAAGTTATGGTGACTGGACTACTTAAGTACTTAAAGGTTTTAAATACAATTTTCACATAAACAAAAGATCCAGTGATATTTGGTACATCCAGTATACCAATTGAGATAAAACACTGGTTAGAACACGTACTGAGCATCATTATCCCAGTTGGTTTGAGTCTGTTCTTGAAAATACTTAATGGCTTAGCAGACACTTCTTCGTAAGGTAAATTATTGTCTCCTACCGGTGAAACCGGAGGGGACTTATGGTTTGCGCTCTGTCTGTCTGTCAGTCTGTCAGTCAGTCAGTATGTCTGTCACACTTTTCTGGATCCTGCGATAACTTTAAAAGTTCTTCATATTTTTTCATGACACTTGAAACATGGATAGATGGCAATATGGAGATAATGCACGTCATGTCATTTTGTTCCTACGTCAAAACTTATGGCAACAAATTTAAAAAAATCTGACAATTGTGGAGTTTCACTGGTTGGGGACAATATTGCTTGGCAATCTCTTGTTCCATTCAGATATGATTCTATAAAAGAAACTTTTCAGTCTAAGATTTTTTTCACATCTTGGTCTGGTTAGTTTTAAACAGTATCCTCTTGTTTTAAATATATTGAAGGAGAAAAAACGCTCACATGCATAATGGGACATGTATATCATCAAACTGATTTATGATTTTGTAACACTGTATACATGTAATATCTTCTCTTTTACGTACATGGGGCTGTATTGTTTTAACTACTTCAATGGATTGTTGTAGTTCATATTTCAAAGGCCTGGGACTTATCTTGTGAACCATCTCTGAACAACCTCAATACTTTCAATTTCTTTGCGTAGGATACTGTATTTTTTTTTTACTCTTGACATACTTATTAAATTTCCTGGAAGATGATACCAAGGTCACACTCCTCATTTACTATATTCAATTATTATTACATGTTTGTATTCATGTTATATTCAACTTTGTCATTTGACCATCAGTAGTTCACCAACTTGCATTTTTCAAAACTGAATTTTGGTACGAAACTTGATGCTTCTAACCCCTCCTAGCTTTCTACAAAGCAAATAATTGATAATCATACCTTTAAAACCCAAACCTAATTAGCATTCAGGATAGAATCCAACAACATTAGATTGAATTGTTTGAGGCCTTATTGTTATATAGTGACGTGTAACCTATAATAACTTCATATTATAAAAAGTTGTAAATTACCTAAAATAATGAAAAGTTAAATTGGAATATTGTGAAATTTGATGAATAAACATGTTTCTGATGGATAACAACAACTTAGCAGAAAATGGCTCATGATCCGAGGTACATGTATAACTGTTTTCTGAGAGCTAATGGAAATTTGGTCACAACCTCTGACATGTAAACAGCAAGTAGTTGGCCAAATTGAAATACTGCGGGAATAGCAATAGCCCGAATACAAATGCCGACTTAGATGTTTTATGAACAAATAAAATAAAAATTAACAAGCTGTTTTTTATATATTAGGATAATAATAACAATAAGATATCAAATAGATGGAAGCAAATAAATTTGAAAGAAATTCTGATTCAGGCAATACTTTTTTTCGGGTAATGTTTACAAAAATGTTGTTTGTTGAAACTTGTAGCAATTTGTGGTAAACCAGTCTGTGGTATGTGGTTTGTTCCCTTAAAGGGGCCTTTTCACGTTTTGGTAAATTGACTAAATTTAAAAAATGTTTCAGATTCACAAATTTTAGTTTTAGTTATGATATTTGTGAGGAAATAGTAATACTGAACATTTACCATGCTCTAACATATCCGTTATATGTATCTTTTGACGATTTGAAAACCTTAAAATTATAAAGCATTGCAACGCGAAACGATTGAATAATTTGGAAAGTTCTGTTGTTGTTGTTATATTTTGTGAAACGACAAGAATTGCTTATATAAAGTAAAAAATAATGTGCTCAAAGCATGAGTATGGTTGGTTGGGTGGTCTAAGCGGAAAACTTTTTACTCCAGGTCTCCAGGGGTCAGTGGTTCGAGTCCAGTTGAGGGTTATTACTTTTTATTTTTTTATTGTATACTGTTGTTTTTTTTACTGGAGATTTATAGGTCCAATGTTTAAATTTATCAATATAAAGCATTTAATGACAAACTTCAATACATGCCAAAATCTGTGAAAAGGCCCCTTTAAGGCCAGAAAACAGGAAGCAAAACAATCTAGAGAACAAAATAGCATTTTGGCGAAGAAAGACATAAAATGCAAGAAAAAAGAGCACAAAACGCTACAAAATAATTACTTTCTTGTCATATTTTAACATGCGATTTGTCGCAGTGTCTTTGTTGCTTCATCTTTAAATAAACTACATTGCAAAATTAATTGACAAATGCAGAAAAAGTTTCAGTATCATAGGTATGTCTAATTGTATGTCAGAAAACTCATGTATTATCGGTCAACAACGGCTAAAAAGTATGGAATTTACTTTTCACAAATCAGTGCAGGTTTTTCCGACAAATCTGACAAACATTAACATCAACAGCAGTCTTATTGTCTGGGACAACAAAAATACCAAAATCTGAACAAGAACAAAAAAATTAATTGTATATTGACTGGACAAAATGATGAAAAAGATACTAAATACGTGGGCATAGCTCTGATCATTTTGAGCTTCATGCATTTGAATGAAGTGTCATCCCAGATTAGCCTCTGCAGTCTGCACAGGCTCATCAGGGCTGACACTTTCCGTCCAAACTTTATTTTTGCAAAGAGAAGAGGCGTCTTTGAAACAAAAAATACCAATAAACTGGAAAGAGTTGTCCCTGATTAGCCTGTGGGATTTGCACAGGCTTATCTGGGAGGATTATTTACGCTCATGCATAAAGCCACATTTTCCAGAGGAAGGCTCAAATAGATTTTAATGAAAGTAAAATTTGTATACATTGCTTCTATTGATTGCAGTCAGCTGTGATGTCCAGGTACCAGAAGCTGACTGAAGATACTGCCGCTGATGTGGAGCACAGTATTCCACCACCGCAATGTCGAGAACATGACAACACACGCCCTGACAGTCCACACATGGTATCTGGTAGTCTGCAGGGGACGCCTGATCCACCCTTTTATGCAGGTAGATAAAAAAATACCGTGTAAGTGCTTTGCACAGGAATTTGTTAAGAATATTGTTTTTACCCTTTCACACATATATATAAGCGATTTCGCAATACATCCGTATGAACCCTATTCTATCAATTACTCCCGTCACTATTCATTGCCTAACAATCCTGTATATTCCAATTTTTAAAAGCAAATTCTGGTAAATATTGAGTATAAAAGTGCTCCAGAATTTCATAAACACAAACATTCACCATTTTTCTTAAGTATCAAATGAATTTTGAAATTTTGGCATATGGGACTTTTTAAAATTTGATGAAATAAGGTCCATTGCATATGTGTAAATTGCCTGCCTTTTTATACAACAATAAGTACAACCACACTTTCCGAATCATGTTGTGCATGTCTGCATAATTTTTGCTCGCTTTTTATGGAGACAAATAAACAACACTAAATATATGAAACACTGTTTATTTGATACTAGAATTTGTTAATGTCGCATTAACATTAAAATTTTGCAAGCGTGTTTTGGATTACACATTTGATTTCGCTCCTATTAGAATTCAACAAATCATGTACAATTGTGTGTAATGAATTCAAAACAATAATTTGTTTAAACGCTTTACGAGTTGAATAAATGCCATCAACAGTCTTCTAAGTAACTTGACGAGATATCATTGTTAAGGTGTACAACAAAGGTCAAAAAGCCAACACACTGTAAGAAAACCACGCACAGAAATTATGTCACTTGTGGTTTGCATGATTTTACTGCAGGTATTGAATGCCTACAAGCACAAAGTGTGCGCTCTCATTGGCCAATATCAATTTTCCAATACATTGACACTCCGTATGTAGGCGGGCTTTAGTTGGGTAAAGAGATACATGTAATTGACAGAGGATTTAAATCGGCTCTCAAAATAATCAGTGAATCGGATATCGCTTTGATCTTAAGAATGGATTGGTACAGTTTCTGAAAAAATACACAAATCAGTAAATTTCAAGCGCCCATGGACTCTGATTTTGAGTTTCAACCACCCTAGGGACTGTTTAATGGCCTGTGGAAAGCAATGTACTTCAAGGATCACAGGGTTCCTTTTTCTAGACACAGAACTAGACCATTCTCCCCTTATGTAATTGTCAGTTACTAGCACAAGTGTGTGTATTTTGTACCGGTACTTGTAAATCTGCTTACCCAGGCAGTGTGACAAGGTTATGGGACAGGCGGGATATGACTGAAATAATTTTTAAAACGGCAAAAAATCCAGGAAAACAAAGCAATAAACCTGTTCCTAGTGCTGGTGTACTATTATAATTACCAATTTTAAATATGAGGCAAGTGTGAAACAGATGTGTAATCATGTTTTATCATGTGTTAGGGAGGGTACCAGTAGATCACTGATATCTGAATGAGCTCATTGACCGCTGTTATGTCTGGTCGTTATCTCCAGACATAATACATGTACACAAAATAAGGTCAGTGTTAATAAGACAGGTTAAAGTGTACATTTATCACTGAAATTAATATCTAAAAGATTTTGGTTCTTTGTATCCATATGGATATTTTACAGAAGTAGACAACAACCACCCTGAACATTATTGATTGCAGAATTCTGTACCCTGAAAACAATAAATCAAATCAAAAATATTTCTAAAACATCCCAGACTTAAAATAAAAATCATTGTTGTTATGTCACATCACCCAATATTTCTAAATTAGTTGTGTTATTGAAAAATTGGGCTTAACTACTGTACATAAATTGGCTAATCAGGAACCACCTTTTCAGCTTTTAAGGATTATTTCGTTTAAAGGAAGTCTCTTTTAAATAAAAATATTCAGTCTAGGTGGAAAGTGTGGTCCCTGATTAGCATGTGTGGACTGCACACCAATCTTTGATGTCAATTTACACACTGTCATGAAGCCCTGTTATCTCAAAGTGCAGCTCAAAAGTAGACACGTAAAATCTCTATGTTTGTGCACAGTTATTGTTTCTTACAGATGCCCACTTGTATGAAGGAAGACTTCAGCGGCATGTTGGTGATGGTGATGATGATGATGACCACATTGGCAGCATACAGTACCCAAGTGTTGCAGCCCATGATGACGAGCCACTGTTCTCCAAACATGTCCCTCTGCTGCTCAAATGGCCATTCTATTACGGCATCATTGAGATCGTCTTGGGATTTTTAACTGTGCTTTTCAGTAAGGAAAACAATCATGCTAGAATATTGAGCAAAGTAATACATATTAGTCAAGGAGTTTTAATGTTGCTGCCAAATAAAATTTGAGCTGCGCTTGGAAAGCAGGACTCAATACATGTGTGTAAATTGTTGGTGCAATCTGCACATGCTAATCAGTGACAACAATTTTCTCCTTTACTGGATTTTTATTTAGAGAAGACTTCCTTTAAACCAGAAAGTGTCACCGTGATTAGCCTGTGCCAACTGCAAGTGTCACCCTGATTAGCCTGTGCCAACTGCATGTTTTTTTAAACTTTTTTTTTAAAACTATTATTGACTTATTTTGTTTGGGTGATATGCTTTTTTTGTAAGATTTTAGTTTATGCCAGTCTGGTATGCATTGCTACAGCTAGGAGTTTGAAAGGGCAGGGTCCTTATTTGTCAAAAAGGCATTTAAGTCCCTGTGTTGGAGTTTCAATATACATGTAGCATGTGTTGTATATGCATGTATTTTTCTTTAAAGCATTGTTTCTATAATTAATAAAACTAGCTTCACTGTGAAAATTAAATTGATTTATTTAAACTTGATATACAATTTCTTTAGTATATCAAGTAAAATAGTGTGATCAGATTAAAAAATGGGCGTTTTGTGGTTCAAGAGTGCCGGTTGAGACCTTTGGTTGGCAGTGTGCTGTGTCCTTCCATTTAGACCTAGCTTGAGTACTGTAGCGATAATGGCTCTGTTCATCTGTCAAATTCCTGCTTTTTACTATTAATTTTTTGCTCACCTGATTGCTCAGGTGAGCTTTTGTGACCGGTCTTTGTCCGTCGTATGTCCGTCCTAACATTTGCTCCTGAACACTCTAGAGGCCACATTTCTTGTCCCATCTTCATGAAACTTGGTCAGAAGCTTTGTCCCAATGAAATCTCAGCTGAGTTCGAAACTGGGTTGTGCCGGGTCAAGAACTAGGTCAAAAAAAAGAAAAACCTTGTAAACACTGTAGAAGTCACATTTCATGCCCAATCTTCATGTTACTTTGTCAAAATGTTTGTCTTCATGATATCTTGGTTGAGTTCAAAAGTGGTTCCGATCCGTTGAAAAACATGGCCGCCAGTGGGTGGGCAGTTTTCCTTATTTGGCAATAGAGAAACCTTGTAAACACTCTAGAAGTCACAATTTTTGCCCAATCATCATGAAAGTTGGTCAAAACATTGGTTTTATTGATATCTCGGACGAGTTTGAAAATGGTCAGGATCGGTGAAAAAACATGGCCGCCAGTGGGCGGGGCATTTTTCTCTATATGTATATAGTGGCAGTTTTCCCTATTTGGCTATAGAGGAACCTTGTAAACACTCTAGAAGTCACAATTTTTGCACAATCATCATGAAATTTGGCCAAAACATTGGTTTTATTGATATTTCGGACGAGTTTGAAAATGGTCAGGATCAGTGAAAAAACATGGCCGCCAGTGGGCGGGGCATTTTTCTCTATATGTATATATTGAAAACATGTGAACATAGTAGAAGTCACATTTTTTACCCAATTTTCATGAAATTTGCTCAGAACGTTTGTTTTCTTGATACGAGAGTTTAGTTAAAAAATGGTTCCGATCAGTTGAATAACATGAAACTTCATAGGTACATTGATCATGACCCACAGATGGCACCTATTGATTATCAGGTCACTAGGTCAAAGGTCAAGGTCACAGTGCCAAAAAAACGTAGTCATACAATGGCTGTCAAGGTCACGGTGACTCAACTTAGAAAAATGGTTTCCGGATGATAACAAGAATGCTTACGCCTAGGATCATGAAACTTCATAGGTACATTGATCATGACTTGCAGATGAAATAATGATGAAACTTTCAGGTCACTAGGTCAAAGGTCAAGGTCACGATGATCCGAAATAGTAAAATGGTTTCCAGATGATAACTCAAGAACGCTAATGCCTAGGATCATGAAACTTCATAGATACATTGATCATGACTCACAGATGACCCCTATTGATTTTCAGGTCACTAGGTCAAAGGTCAAGGTCACGGTGACCCAAAGCAGTAAAATGGTTTCCAGATGATAACTCAAGAACGATTATGCCTAGGATCATGAAACTTCATAGATACATTGATCATGACTTGCAGATAACCCCTATTGATTTTTAGGTAACTAGGTCAAAGGTCAAGGTCACAATGACCCGAAATAGTAAAATGGTTTCCGGATGATAACTCAAGAATGCTTAGGCCTAGGATCATAAAACTACATAGGTACATTGATCATGACTCGCAGATGCCCCCTATTGATTTTCAGGTCACTAGGTCAAAGGTCATGGTCACGGTGACCCGAAATAGTAAAATGGTTTCCAGATGATAACTCAAGAACGCTTATGCCTAGGATCATGAAACTTCATAGGTACATTGATCATGACTCAAGATGACCCCTATTGATTTTCAGGTCACTAGTTCAAAGGTCAAGGTCATGGTGACCTGAAATAGTAAAATGGTTTCTGGATGATAACTCAAGAACGCTTATGCCTAGGATCATGAAACTTCATAGGTACAATGATCATGACTCGCAGATGACCCCTATTAATTTTCATGTCACTAGGTCAAAGGTCAAGGTCACGGTGACCTGAAATAGTAAAATGGTTTCTGGATGATAACTCAAGAACGCTTATGCCTAGGCTCATGAAACTTCATAGGTATATTGATCATGACTCGCAGATGACCCCTATTGATTATCAGGTCACTAGGTCAAAGATCAAGGTCACAGTGCCAAAAAAACGTATTCACACAATGGCTGTCAAGGTCACGGTGACTCAACTTAGAAAAATGGTTTCCGGATGATAACTCAAGAATGCTTACGCCTAGGATCATGAAACTTCATAGGTACATTGATCATGACTCGCAGATGAAATAATGATGAAACTTGACCAGGATGTTTGTCTGGACAATATCTAGGTCAAGTTTGACATTTGGTAAAGATTGAATGAACCGACTCCTCTCTGGTTAGCGAACAAGGGCCATCTTGGCCCTGTTGTTTTTATGAAAAGTTTTTGAGTCATTAAATAGGGAAAAGTATACTTATATTATGATTTGTCACAAACTTAAGATTTCAATATTCTTTATGTAAGTTCTCTGTTTTCTATACAGTAAGTGAATTAAGATGTTGAACAATGATGTTTGTAAGTTAGTTGTTTGTGGGCTCATGTATTTAAGTCTTGCTCACAAAAAATTCAATCAACAATTCCATGTGGCTACCAAGTTTAATAAAGTAGTGATGTTTAGTTTTGAGTGTACACGTTTCACAATATGAATGAAAATATAAAAATGCGAAGGGCTATTCTTATGTATATTTAACCCAACTCCAACATAAAAACTAATGTATTCATCATAATGCTACTATGATATATTCATGCATAATTGTGATCGAGTGATAAATAGTATTTATCTTTTATATATTATGTCATGTGTGATAAAGAAAATAATGTGTTAATTGATAACAATTATTCACTCTTATCCATTTTTTCCTGGTCCAGCATGTTTGACATGTTACTGTGTGTTTTAGGTGTTGCCTATATCTTCATGGTACAAGACTGGACCTCGACTGTAGACACTGTCCGTGTGTTCAACTCCTCCAACAGCTATGGGGCCATGCTCTGGTCAGGGGTTGTGGTGAGTTGAAAATCATGAGCCTCACTCTGGGAAAATGGGGCTAATGCATGTGCATAAATTGTCATCCCAGATTAGCCTGTGCAGTTTGCACAGGCTTATCAGGGACGACACTTTACGTCTAAACTGTATTTTTGCTAATAAGAGATTTCCTTTAAACAGACAATACCATAAAAGCTGAAAGTGTCGTCCCTGATGAGCCTGTGCAGTCTGCACATGCATTAAGCCCTATTTTCCTAAATATTGTTCATATACACAATCATGGTTAGTGGCATAAGCATTTCCCCAGCATTTTGTTAGGCTTCAGGGACAAAGACCTAGAGACGGCCCTGGGTTTGATGGGGAAATGCCTGTTGTTATAGCAAAAGAACATGTTTCTACCTCATTGGAAAATGTAAATTTTGATTCAATGCCTCAGAAGGAGTTCTTGGTTGTTCAATGATGTTCAAATCTTCTATTTTAGTTTGTGCTTGTTACGTTCAAACTTTTGGCACTGATACACATGTTTACGTTTTTTATGGTTGATTATGTCATTATAGAATAATTGCATATTTTCTATTTGTTTGATTGTTATACTCAGTTAAATTATAATAAAGGACCAATCCAAGAGCCAAAATATCTGTACACAAACTAATTTTTTTATGCGCCCTTTTTAAAAACGGGTGGGGGGAGTCGGATGGGAAGACCCCTGGCAGGTTGGAAGTGGGGCGGGGGATTGGTTGGCGTCTAGTAGAACACAAGAACAATGTTTTCTCAATTAGTCATGAAGATTCAATCAGGACACCATGATACTTGGTAATAATGTTTATTATTAGCATAATATCTTGGGAAAGTTTCACATTAACTGCATTATTTTAATGGCCCTTATTCTCTAGTAGTCTACATGGAATCATCATGAAACTTGGCTATAATGTTTGTGGGCACTTCTGATTTGTGGCTCTTGAAGAATACCTAATTTGCCAAATTGATGTTGTCTTCTCTCATGTCCGCTCAATTACTCAAACAGTTTAAATGGAATCATCATGAAACTTGGTAATGGTATTAATAGGCCTTGTATCTCTGCCAAGTTTAATGACCAACGAGATGGCATTAAGCACCACTGATTTATGGCCCTTGAATTCTAAAAAAAATAATATATACCTTGTCAGCTCTCTTGGTATGATAGGGTACAGTGTATCATCATGAAACTGGGTGGTAATGTTTATGAACATATAAGCGCCATCAAGTGTGATAACATGCCAAATTGCATGAAGTGCTTATGAATAATGGCCCTTAAATTATCCCAAAGTTGCTGAACAGATGTTGTCTTGTCTCTTATATTAGTAGGTGGTGTTTGGTAAGTTTAGATTGCATTACCCAATCTTGATTAATGTTTGGGTATAGCAAGCTTGAATGGAGACACAACTTGGGATTGTTTCTGGGGTCATGGTCACTGTGACTAAAATAGAAAAACAGTTTCAACTCAAAAAATTAAGTTTGGATGGAGGTGTTGCATTGAAATTTTGGGTAGCTAACATGGAGACCTTTATTGTAATTGGAATTGGGGCTGTTAAGCTCAAGGTCAAGGTTGCTGTGACTAAAAGTAGAACTGTGTTTAGTTTGGAAAGATACATTGACATTTTGTGTGCAGATAGCTTAACTTCACACCAAGCTTAAGATTGCATAACGGGGCTAGTGAGGGCAAGGTAACTGTCACCAAAAATAGAAAGCATTTCCTGCTCAATAATTTGGTATTGCATATATTGCCAGTGGGATTAAGATCAATGGCACTTCTGTTAAAATAGAAAAACAGTTTCTGCTCAGTTATTTAAGTTTGGATGAAGGTATAATTCTGAAATTTTGTGTGAAGTTAGCTTACTTGTAATCTAACTTACACATTAAATAATTTAATTCAATTAGATATATACATATTAAACTTTAAATACTTGGTTTCATGGCATTGCATTGCCATTTTTCTTGATATAACAATCATTCTCTGTGCAATCATATGAATAACAAATTAATACATTGTTCACAGATCAATCTTACACAGACGTTTAAACAGGCGTATTTTTATCAGATGGCACTCTTGTTACATTTGTAGTTCAGTCAAAATAAATTGGAGAGGCTGAGCATGTAAATAAATAAATAATTAATTTTTGTCCCTCATTTGTTTACGGATGTTAATTGATTCTACATGATACTAAGAAATGTAAGATTTATTTGCTCTATTTCAGTTAATATTGGCTGGCAGTTTGGCTGTAAGAATATGCAAGACAAAGAGCAGAAAAAATGTAAGTCTTGAAACCCACATTTCCCAAAGGACATTTAACTTTCTGTTCTGTTTATAAATTAAGAGTCTAAAGTTGTGTGGGCTGCACATTTAATCCCATACAAGTTGTGTGTTACTGTTAGCCATGCAAGATCTGAAGATGACGTAGTTCTTTGTTACTTTTAAAATTATAATCAATTGTATAGGCCTTAATCTTTATAATCATGTGAGCCTCATTCTAGGAAAACTGTGCTTTATACATGTGAGTACAGTGTTGTCCCAGATTAGCCTGTGCAGGCTTAACAGTGACAACACTATCAGCCTTAACTGGATATTCCTTCAGAAGAGACTTCAAGTTAATGAAAAATTCCATACAAGTGGTAAATGTCGTCCTGGATTAGCCTGTGCCAACTGCACAGGCTAATCTGGGATGACACTATGCTCATGTATTGTGTCGGGCTTTCACGAAACAAAGCTCTTATTAAAGTTGTAAGGAATCTAAGTTTTTATATGTTACAGTGGCTGTTTGGTCTTGCAGATTATCCAGTTCCATATTGCCACATTGCTTTCAGATTACCCTGTTCTATATTGTCACATTGCTTTCAGATTACCCTGTTCTATATTGTCACATTGCTTTCAGATTATCCTATTATATATTGTCCTATTCCTTTTAGAATATCCAGTTCTATATTGTCACATTGCTTTCAGATTATCCTGTTTTATATTGTCACATTGCTTTCAGATTATCCAGTTCTATATTGTCACATTGCTTTTAGATTATCCTGTTCAATATTGTCACATTGCTTTCAGATTATCCAGTTCTATATTGTCACATTGCTTTCAGATTATCCAGTTCTATATTGTCACATTGCTTTCAGATTATCCTTTTCTATATTGTCACATTGCTTTCAGATTATCCAGTTCTATATTGTCACATTGCTTTCAGATTATCCTGTTCTATATTGTCACATTGCTTTCAGATTATCCAGTTCTATATTGTCACATTGCTTTCGGATTATCCAGTTCTATATTGTTACATTCCTTTCAGATTATCCTGTTCTATATTGTCACATTGCTTTCAGATTATCCTGTTCTATATTGTCACATTGCTTTCAGATTATCTAGTTCTATATTGTCACATTCCTTTCAGATTAGCCTGTTCTATATTGTCACATTGCTTTCAGATTATCCAGTTCTATATTGTCACATTGCTTTCAGATTATCCTGTTCTATATTGTCACATTGCTTTCAGATTATCTAGTTCTTTATTGTCACATTCCTTTCAGACTATCCAGTTCTATATTGTCACATTCCTTTCAGATTATCCAGTTCTATATTGTCACATTTTTTATTATGCAGTTCTTCTTTTTTTGCCACATTTTTTTCTGATAATGCAGTTCTATATTATCACATTTCAGATTATTCTTTTCTATATTTTCACATTACTGGGTACACTGCTGAATCTGTCTTTGTCCATCCTCACCATAAGTTGTCTACTGTCTACAAACAATACAAATACCAAGGTTTGTATATCATTATATAGTTTGTCTAAACTCACATGGAACATTGCTTAGACCTAGGAGCAACATATGTGCATACTTAATACCCTGCACTCTTACTTGATTTATATTACATACCGGTAGAAGTGAGGAGGCAATGAAGCAATTTAGCAATTGTTTAAAAAAAGCTTAACTTTTTTTTTTAATAGTGCTTTTGTAGAAAAGAATTATTATTTTTTCAAGCTTTTGTCATACTGAAGAGGTTGAGAAAAAAACTGTCTTCAAATACCTTTTATACATTAAGTAGGGGATAGCAGTACCCTCCAGAGAGTACTGATTTTTAGCTTCACTATTCACAGAATAAGTCGAGCTATACTACTCACCTAAATATCGGTGTCTGTGTAATGCACTGGTGAAGGTAAACATGCAAAATGTCCATTTCACTCTTTCTACAAGGGGTATTAAATTGATAGTTCACACATGTGCTTATGGTCATTGCCGGAGGTTACTGAAGAAGTTCCATAACTCTGACCATCAATTTAAGAGAATGATGCCCCCTTTTTGTTTCGGTAAACATGCAACATCTCAATTTCTACTACAGGTATTCAGTTGAAACTTCACATAATGTGTTTGGGGTCATTATGTGAGGTCACTGACCAAGTTCCCAAACTGTGATCTGCAATGTAGCAGAATTATGCCCCTTTTTGTAACATGCGCCTTCTCCATATAGCTGTTTCTACTACAGGTATTCAATTAAAACTTCACACATGTGTTCAGGCTCATTGTATGAGGTCACTGACCAAGTTTCATAACTATGATCTGCAATTAAGCAGACTTATCCCCCTTTGTGAACTTAGAAAATTCAAAATTCAGGTCAATGGTAGTGTGCCACTAAACCTTATCTCTTTATTTACAGCTGATATTGAAGTAAAATGTTACATATGTGTACATGGTTATAAACATGCACTTACGTGGCCTAGCTTTTTAGCAAAATTATATAAAAGTCTGGTTTAGGATTGTTTGCATGTTAAATTTCGGGTCAGAGTTTGGATGCAACAGATACACATCACTGTTAACTATGACAGATGTTCAATTACCAACTCCTAGCTGTAGCTGAAATGAAGACCTATCTTGGGGTTGCATTTTGGGCCAGTTGGGTCAAGGTCACTGTTGCTAAAAATGGATGAAAGTTTGCCCTCAATAACTTGAGTTAGGATGGAGACATTGTGCTTATATTATTGGTTGTGCATGTAGGTGAGGGGCTGATCCAGTGAGGGGTTACATTTGGAGCTAGTAGGGTCAAGGTCACTATTATAAATGAAATCTTGATGACACTTTGGATATAGCCAAATAGAACAAGAGTTTTTATGCCCCCTCCCCCCCCCCCCGGACCGAATTATTGGGGGTATATTGTTTTTGGCCTGTCTGTCTGTCATTCTGTCCCAGAACTTAAACCTTGCCTTGGTCATAACTTTTGCAATATTAAAGATATCAACCTGATATTTTGCATGCATGGGTATCTCATGGAGCTGCACATTTTTAGTGGTGAAAGGTCAAGGTCATCCTTTAAGGTCAAAGGTCAAATATATAGCTTCAAAGCGGCGCAGTAGGGGGCATTGCAATTCTGACAAACACATCTCTTGTTGCTCAATAACTTTTGTTTGGATGGAGGTACTTCATTTTGATTCATATGTACTAAGCTTTCATACAGACATTGCATTGGATTGTATTTGGGGGAAGTTGGCCAAGGTCATTGTTACTAAAAATAGAAAAATTTGCTCAATACCTTGAATTTGGATGTAGGTATTGTGCTGTAATTTTCTTTAGAAGCAATCAAGTTGCAAACCTTGCTTTCAAAGTTAATAAATTCAATTAAATCAATTGGTAAAAAGATTGAAATCATGTTTCCTGGCTCTGTCACATTTCTTGTTTTATATGAATAATTTCTTGTTTCTTGATGAGTTTCTGTATGTATTTATAAAATTGTACTTTACAATGCAAGTTAATGTGTTTTTCCTTAATTTCATAAACAATAATCATGATGCATCATAATCCTATTTGAAGCTTAAACTTCCTTTCAGATTCTAGAATATGCCATAAATATGAAAAAAGAATATGGGCCTTGCTATAGAAAAACAGGGCTTAATGCATGTGCTTGAAAGGGCCTTTTCACAGATTTTGGCACGTATTGAAGTTTGTCATTAAATGATTTATATTGATAAATGTAAACATTGGATCTAAAAAGCTTCAGTAAAAAAACAAGAATAACATGAAAGAAAGAAAAAAAAGTAACCCTCAACGGGGCTCAAACTACTGACCCCTGGAACCCTGAAGTAAAAAGTCTTCCACTTAGACCACTCGGCCATCCGTGCTCATACCATGAGCAATGTATTTTATACTTTATATAAGCAATCCTCGTAGTATCATCAAAAAAAATGACAACAACAGAACTCTCCAAATTAATTAATCATTTCGCATTGCAACGCTTTATAATTTTCAAGTTTTTAATTAGTCAAAAGATGCACGTAATCGATATTTTATAGCATGGTTAATGTTCAGTATAACTGTTTCCTCACAAATATAACTACAACATAAATTTGCGAATCTTAAGCAATTTTGTTAAATTTGGTCAATTTACCAAAATGTGAAAAGGCCCCTTTAAAGTGTCTTCCTAGATTAGTCTATGCTGTTAGCTCAGGTTATTCAGGGACGATACTTTCTGCTTTTATGGAATTTTTGGGTAAAGGGAAATCTCTTCTTATCAAAAATCCAGTGTAGGCTTGTAGTGTCCTACCCTGATAAGCCTGTACAGACTGCACATGTGATGACACTACAAAGGGAAGTCTCTGTTAAGTGAAAATCAGTTTCGGTGGAAAGTGTTGTCCCTGATTATCCTGTGCTGACTGCATTGGCAAATCTGGGATGACGTTTATGCACATGCATTAAGCCTTATTTTCCCAAAGCAAGGCTCATATTCACTTTGGAAAATGATGGGGTCCAGTTTCTTCCACCATTTGACCATATCTGAAATCCTGCATACTGACTAACTGATTACAGTACGTGGCACTGTATGGGCTCTCCATAGTGTGTTGTAACCTGGGCTACATACCACTACTTGTGACAGCTATCAAGTACCTGCTGCCGGTGTGTCTGGGGCGGGTCAGGCTTGGCCACGCCCTGCTCGTCTGTTGGCTGCCATGCTGCTTTTCACCGGTAAGACGCACCATGAGGAGTCTCACTCAGGGCTTTCTCTGTCATTCGCCATATTGGCCAATGGCTATAAATTTGGCTTAATTTTTTCCATTTGGTTTCAATGTTTTTATTCTTATTGCTAATAAACTATCCAAAATATTAAGAATTTGGCATAAAAGTTTAAATTTGTCTACAAATTTTTTTGATCCAATGGGAGCCCTGTGTAAGGTCTCAACGAAGACCATTGATTCACTATTACTTTAAAAAATAAATAAATTAGGCTATATATATGTCACAAAATAAGATTTAAAATCTACCCAGAAAATAAACTCGAGAGTTTTTCAATAAGATTAAGTCTTTCGATGCAAGCAAACTAGGTATTCACTAAATAAGATTACTTCCTTTGAGAAGCAACAAGTCTTTTTGTATTTTGCTGTTATTGTGCTGTAATTCACAACTTAATCAATTTACATTAAAAGATAAGCAGTTAAGGTCATCTTTTAAGGTCAAAGGTCAAATATATGGATCAAAACTGCTAATTTAATGTTCACTTTTGCAATATTGAAGATAGCAACTTGATATTTGGCATGCATGTGTATCTCATGGAGCTGCACATTTTGAGTGGTGAAAGGTCAAAGGTTAAATATATGGGGACATAGTGTTTCACAAACACATCGCTTGTTTGAAATGTTTTGAAGTACGGAATGATTTCTAAAACTAGGAAGGAAATTAATGTTTATTTTTAATAAACCTTTAAAAATTAGGCTGGTTTTGTTAAATGTTCTGGTAAAAATATAACCCTGAGCATTGAATATATCTGTCTGTCAGTCGATAGGCTGTTCAATGGTTTTGTGGAACATTGTGTTTCCGCAAGATATCTTCACAATCTTTTGATGTGAACTGGTAATAGGTTAAGATCACTGGTTATTGTAACAATACATTATATAAATCAGTTTGTGATATAACACCATCTATTTGTTGGACACTATTCCCTAATTAAAGGATACATTATTGAAGTACCAGTGTCAGTTAATTGCGTTCAGGATTTTAAATTAAATGAGGATTTGTACAATTTGCATGAATTATTTATAGATGAATGTATGATTTGCATGTTCATATACAATACTATTTGGTTATGTTTATTATATTTTTGTATCATTATTAATTATAAATTGACATGTTCAATATACATTTTGCAGAAATGTTATTTCTTAATTGTCAAAAGTAGCTCTTAATTTAATGTAAAGTTCAATATCATTAACATTATGTTTTTTTCAGGATTTAGAAAGCAATAAGGACAAGGAAACTACATTGATATGAACATTGTAAGAGGTTATTTGCATAAAGATGTAGCTTTTAGCAGCTGCTTTGGTCTAAATATTTTTCTGCCTCAACATGGTTTACATGCATGTACAATGCAATTATTAACGCATATCATTTGGTTTTCCGCCAAATGTTTACCCATCAAATGTACTGCACCGGCCTTGTACTAAGTTTGATTGCACACTTTCCAACATGGAAGGTAAATCTATATTGAAAAATATAATCACCAAATGAACCTTGTAAAATGCAATACTGTCCTCTACCGGTGAAACCTGAGGGGACTTATGGTTTACGCTCTGTGCGTCAGTCTGTGAGTCTGTCAGTCTGTTACACTTTTCTGGATCCTGCGATAACATAAAAAGTTCTTCATATTTATTATGCCCCCCTTCGAAGAAGAGGGGGTATATTGCTTTGCACATGTCGGTCGGTCGGTCTGTCGGTCGGTCGGTCCGTCCACCAGGTGGTTTCCGGATGATAACTCAAGAACGCTTAGGCCTAGGATCATGAAACTTCATAGGTACATTGATCATGACTCACAGATGACCCCTATTGATTTTGAGGTCACTAGTTCAAAGGTCAAGGTCACTGTGACCCGAAATAGTAAAATGGTTTCCGGATGATAATTCAAGAACGCTTATGCCTAGGATCATGAAACTTGATAGGTAGATTGATCATGACTCGCAGATGACCCCTATTGATTTTCAGGTCACTAGGTCAGAGGTCAAGGTCACGGTGACCCGAAATAGTAAAATGGTTTCCAGATGATAACTCAAGAACCCTTATGCCTAGGATCATGAAACTTGATAGGTAGATTGATCATGACTCGCAGATGACCCCTATTGATTTTGAGGTCACTAGGTCAAAGGTCAAGGTCACGGTGACCCGAAATAGTAAAATGGTTTCCGGATGATAACTCAAGAACGCTTATGCCTAGGATCATGAAACTTTATAGGTAGATTGATCATGACTCGCAGATGCCCCCTATTGATTTTCTGGTCACTAGGTCAAAGGTCAAGGTCACGGTGACCTGAAATAGTAAAATGGTTTCCGGATGATAACTCAAGAACGCTTATGCCTAGGATCATGAAACTTGATAGGTAGATTGACCTTGACTCGCAGATGACCCCTATTGATTTTCAGGTCACTAGGTCAAAGGTCAAGGTCATGGTGACCTGAAATTGTAAAATGCTTTCTGTATGATAACTCAAGAATGCTTATGCCTAGGATCATGAAACTTGATAGGTAGATTGATCAAGACTCGCAGATGACCCCTATTGATTTTGAGGTCACTCGGTCAAAGGTCAAGGTCACTGTGACCCGAAATAGTAAAATGGTTTCCGGATGATAACTCAAGAACGCTTATGCCAAGGATCATGAAACTTGATAGGTACATTGATCATGACTGGCTGATGACCCCTATTGATTTTCAGGTCATTAGGTCAAAGGTAAAGGTCACAGTGACAAAAAACATTTTTACCAAATGGCTGTTACTACAACTGAGAGCCCATATGGGGGGACATGCATGTTTTACAAACAGCCCTTGTTTTTTTATGAAACTTGAAACATGTACAGATGGCAATATGGAGATTATGCATGTAATTTTATTTTCTTCCTACGTCAATAATTCTGGTAGCTATGGCAGCAAATAGACTAGAAATATTGCTGAAAATGGTGGATCCTGCGATAACTTTAGAAGTTCTTGATATTTTTTCATGAAACTTGAAACATGGATAGATGGCAATATGGAGATTAGGCACATCATTTCATTTTGTTCCTACGTCAAGAATTATGGTTGCTATGGCAACAAATAGACTAGAAATATTGCTGAAAATGGTAGAGTTTCACCGGTAGGGGACTTATATGCTTGGCAAAAGTCTTGTTTTTCCAAAGACCTTTCCATTCCCATATTTAAAGACCTCTTCCCATTTTCACAATAGGGGACTTAGAGGTTTACCCTATGGACTCTCCATTTGTCTTCCCTATGGACTCTCCATCTGTCTTCCCTATGGACTCTCCATCTGTCTTTAGAAATAATCTGGATCTTGTGATAATTCAATAGGACTTAATAAAACTTGGTTTGTGGATAGATTGCAAAATGGGAAATTTGATATGCTTATAAAACTTGGTCTTCAGTTTTTTTCCTCATATAAAAAAGTAGTTTCTTTGGCTACAGCAATATTTGAAAGCTAAAGTATTTATGCTGTGATTACTCAAAAATTGCTTATTTTGCTTAGTTGATGAAACAAGGTATATGGATAGTGGGCAAAGTTTTTGTCAGGTTTTTCTACAGAAGAAGTTGTTGTTTGCTATGAAATAAGTCATAATTAAGATGTTCTCCGTGTTATCATCATAAAAAGAATGTTCTCCATGTTATCATCGTAAATGAATGTTCTCCGTGTTATCATAATGAACGAATGTTCTCCGTGTTATCATAAATGAATGTTCTCCATGTTATCATCATAAAAGAATGTTCTGCATGTTATCATCATAAATGAATGTTCTCCGTGTTATCATAATGAACTAAGGTTCTCCTTGTTATCATCATAAATAAATGTTCTCCATGTTATCATCATTAAAGAATGTTTCCCATGTTATCATCATTAAAAGAATGTTCTCCATGTTATCATCAGAAACTAATGCTCTCCATGTTATCATCATAAGCTAATGAACTCCATGTTATCGTCAGAAACTAATATTATCCATGTCATCATCAGCAACTAATGTTCTCCATGTTATCATCATAAACTAATGTTCTCCATGTTACCATCATAAACTAATGTTCTCCATATTATCATCAGCAACTAATGTTCTCCATGTTATCATCATAAACTAATGTTCTCCATGTTACCATCATAAACTAATGTTCTCCATGTTATCATCAGCAACTAATGTTCTCCATGTTATCATCATAAACTAATGTTCTCCAGGTTATCATCATAAACTAATGTTCTCCATGTTATCATCATAAACTAATGTTCTCCATGTTATCATCATAAACTAATGTTCTCCATGTTATCATCATAAACTAATGTTCTCCATGTTATCATCATAAACTAATGTTCTCAATGTTATCATCATAAACTAATGTTCTCCATGTTATCATCATTATATGAGCCTAACTCTGGGAAAACAGGGTTTCATGCATGTGCGTAAAGTAATGTCACAGATTAGTCTGTGCAGTCCACAAAAAAGTATACATTTACTACAGTAGACTCTCTGTAAACCGGACGGTCTGGGGACCGGCCTGATCGTCCGGTTTTCAGAGAATGTCGGTTTACCAAGAGTATGCATATTGCAGAAATATACATTGTATGCATTGTGTACAAAATCATATAATAATAAAACATACCATATACATTTACATGTACCATGTGATAACTGTACTCATGTAAGGTTTATGTTTAAAGCATTCTTCACAAAATGTGTTTTTATTTGATTAATAGAAAAACCATTCCATACGGACTTGTTTTGATTAATCCCAAAGTTTTTGTGGTGCTTTATCCATGTACATACGTGACATTTGTCATATAGGCGAGTGAGTAGAGTTCGAGTTCGCTATAAAAAGCTCTGAATTAATTAGACCTCAAAGAACGATTTGTGAAGACTTGTAGATTTGAGACTATTAATGCTGAAGATGCGTTTGAAATTTAAAAAAGGCAATGAATGAATTTGCAGACAGATGGATGGATATTTAACGGTCATATTTCTCACAGTTTTATCTGACATACAAACAAACAACCATTTAAGCGTTAAAAACATGGCTATTAGATCTGTTAAACTACCTGAGAAGATCACAAAAAAAGTGATCGTTGCAACGGCATGCATTAATTTTGTAATTAAATTGTTAATCATAAGCTTAATAAAACGATGAAGTCAATCAGTTTATGGTGTTACCGCACGTCTATTATAGAGATTCACAGTTTGTTTTACATTATTAACCAGGTTTTCCGAAGGAAAAAACTGGTTATTAGATTGGCGAATGCGGGCGGGTTGGCTGGCGGGCTGGCTGGCTGGCTGGCTGGCGGGCTGGCGGGCTGGCGGAATAAGCTTGTCCGGGCCATAACTATGTCGTTCATTGTCAGATTTTAAAATCATTTGGCACATTTGTTCACCATCATTGGACGGTGTGTCGCGCGAAATAATTACGTCGATATCTCCAAGGTCAAGGTCACACTTTGAGTTCAAAGGTCAAAAATGGCCATAAATGAGCTTGTCCGAGCCATAACTATGTCGTTCATCGTCAGATTTTAAAATCATTTGGCACATTTGTTCACCATCATTGGACGGTGTGTCGCGCGAAATAATTGCGTCGATATCTCCAAGGTCAAGGTCACACTTTGAGTTCAAAGGTCAAAAATGGCCATAAATGAGCTTGTCCTGGCCATAACTATGTCATTCATTGTGAGATTTTAAAATCATTTGGCACATTTGTTCACCATCATGGGACGGTGTGTCCCACGAAAGAATCACGTCAATATCTCCAATGTCAAGGTCGCCACGACTAAAAATAGATTTAAAAAAAAAAAAAAACTTACAAAGGGGGTTAATTTTTTTTGGTCATTTCAAAAGTTCAGTTTGAGTTTTCTCCCTTTATCAGATTTTTTTTTCACAATGAAAACCTGGTTTTGTGACAATTTTGTCCCTTGTTTAATCAGACTTCCTTAGCGCTGTATCTACTTGACACCTTAATGGTATGTTTAATAAGATTATCGATAATTGCGCGAGCAAAATGTGTGACACCGCACGCGCTGTGCTGACTAGGTATTGTAATTTTCGCGCCTCGGGCATCTTGAGAATTTATTTTACATTGAAAATGACCAAATTCACAGAGATATCCGTTCGGTTTCCGGTTTTGAGAGAGTTCGGTTTATTCAACATTTTTTTAACAAAGAAATAGAAGGAGAAAATACGGGACTGACCCGACCGTTCGGAATCGGGAGAGTTCCGGTATTCAGGGAGTCCGGTATTGGCAGAGTCTACTGTATTTGTATTATGCTCTCTTTTCTTGATGCTATTCTTAGAGATTTTAATGCATTTAGGGTTAGTACTTATGTGTCTGCTACAACTTCTTAACTGTAAGATTATATAGATAAATCAATATGTGTTAATTTTTTGCCCTGTTTCAATGCTTGAGACTGTTGTATTTTCAGGAGAGTCCTAGCCACATTGCCACCACTGTGCTCACCAGTCACTATGACGACATGGAGTGCCTCGTCATATGATACTCGCCTACATGTAGGACACTACCATTAGACGTCTTGTGAACAAAATGAGAACGATGGAACTCATTAATTGTGATTCTTATGAGTTGCTTTTTTTCTATATTCAAAGAATACAAATATCATTTTTATTTTCCTGTTTTAATAACATGGCATACTAAGGGAACACTTGTGTTGGGGAGTGGATGGGCAAGTGGTGTCCAGGTACATGATGGTGGCTCAATATTTCAAAAAGTTTTAATTGGATTATGGTTTAATTTGGTGATTATGTTTGTGGGCATGATCTCTGGGCTAAGTTTGATTTCCAGACAGATCTCATGAAGAATGTTAGAATTATGGCCCTTGAATTATAAAAATGTGCAAAGAAAACCTTGTCCACTCTGTCCGCTCCCTAACTCAGACAGTTTTTATGGAATTATCCATAAATTTGGTGACAATGTTTATAGTAATAATATCTTGACCATGCTTGATAACCAGCCTAATCACTTAATGCGCTTTTATAATTATGGCCCTTGGATTATCCTAATTTAACAAACTAATGTCTGCTCTCTAATAAGTGGTTTGCATTTAATAACTGCAAAAAAATGAAATGCAAACCAAAGCTCCCAGTGTAACGTTTAAAATAAACTCTGCTTTAAATGTTTTATCTTTATTCAATGTTAACCTATAGTCAGTAAGGATTACAAAGAAAATTAATTCTAATGTGTTTGTGCAATCAATTATGAAAATTTTGGCAAGTGTAAGTTCGTATAAAGGTAAGGTAATATACATGGCCTCTTTTGGTGAAGCTGTATTTTGGGAACTAGGTTTGCCTGGGTGAAACATTAGAATGACAGTGGTTGTGCTTAAATTAAGATTGTTTTAAATTATGTGTACACTTAACTTTTTCATTGCGCTCAAGATATTTATATTTTTGATAAAAATAGTCTTTCTTTTTTTGCTGTGCACAATATTATTCATTCAGATATACATGAATTCATGGTGCAAATTGTTCCATGTGAATTATAGAAATTAGCTCCACTGCATTATACATATAACTTGTCTGTGTTACTGTACTCAAATCTTTAATGTTTATATTATGTGTTATTTGTAATGCAATTTGTTTAGCTCACCTGATTGCTCAGGTGAGCTTTTGTGACCGGTCTTTGTCTGTCGTATGTCCGTCCTTCCGTCCATCCGTTAACATTTGTTCGTAAACACTCTAGAGGCCACATTTATTGTCCGATCTTCATGAAACTTGGTCAGAAGCATCGTCCAAATGAAATCTTGGTTGAGTTCGAAACTGGGTAGTGCCGGGTCAAAAACTAGGTCACTAGGTCAAAAAAAAGAAAAAACTTGTAAACACTGTAGAAGTCACATTTCATGCCCAATCTTCATGTAACTTTGTCAAAATGTTTGTCTTAATGATATGTTGGTTGAGTTCAAAAGTGGTTCCGGTCCGTTGAAAAACATGGCCGCCAGTGGGTGGGCAGTTTTCCTTATTTGGCTATAGAGAAACCTTGTTAACACTCTGGAAGTCACAATTTTTGCCCAATCATCATGAAAATTGGTCAAAACATTGGTTTTATTGATATGTCGGACGAGTTCGAAAATGGTCTCAATCGGTGAAAAACATGGCCGCCAGTGGGCGGGGCATTTTTCTCTATATGTATATAGTGAAAACATGTCAACACTCTAGAAGTTACAGTTTTGGCCCAATTTTCATGAAATTTGGTCAGAACATTTGTTTCCTTGATACAAGAGTAGAGTTGGAAAATGGTTCCGGTCAGTTGAATAACATGGCTGCCGGGGGGGGGGGGAAGTTTTCTTATATTTATATAGTAAAAAAAAGCTTGTGAACACTCTAGAAGTCACATTTTTTGCCCAATCATCATGAAACTTGGTGAATAGATTTGTTTTATATATATATCTCAGATGAGTTTGCAAATGGTCCCGATGGGTTAATAAACATGGCTGCCAGGGTGGTGGGGCAGTTTTCCTTATGTGACTATATAGAGAGAAACCTTGTGATCGAACACTGTAGAAGTCACATTTTTTGCCTAATCATCGTGACACTTAGTCAATACATGGGTTTCATTGATTTCTTTTGGAACAAGTTGGAAAATGGCTCAGATCGGTGAAACACACTTTTTAGCTCACCTGATTGCTCAGGTGAGGTTTTAGGATTGGTCTTTGTCCGCTGTCCGTCCGTCCACATTTGGTTTGTAAACACTCTATTATTCACATTTCTCAAGCATTCTTTATCAAAGTTGCTGAAAGATCTTAGTCAAGTTTGATGATGAGCAAAATCACATAATTAATGCCATAATTATTGCCCTTAGATTGTCCAAATTTTTATTATATTATATAAAATCCTTGTAAGCAAAGTTTAATGTTTGATGTTTGGGGGGACATCTCAAAATATAGGTAACCATTTCAAATCTTACAAAAGCAAAAACACTCCCTACGCCAGAGCTTTGGTTCAATAATGATGAAACTTGACCAGGATGTTTGTCTGGTCAATATCTAGGTCATGTTTGACATTAAGTAAAGATTGAATGAACCGACTCATCTCAGGTGAGCGAACTAGGGCCATCTTGGCCCTCTTGTTTATGTAATTATAATTTTTTCAACTGCTTAATGAATCGTTTTTTTGTTTTGACTTATCAGTCCTGTATTTACCAAGCTTAACCAATATTTTCTTGACAGAGTACTTTTATGACCTAATTGTTTTTGTCTCTTCTTTTACTTTGTCATGTGTCGATGAATTTTTAAATAACTGGTCACAAGTTTAGCATGATTGTGTTGTATGTTACACTTGTCTCCCTACCTCAAAGGTCAAGGTCACACTTAGAGGTTGAAGTTCAAACTATGCCTCGTAACAGCTGTTTTGCACTGTTTCTTTGTTCCTCATGGCGCAATTTAAATATGACTTACCACCACCATGAGAAGACTGCATATTCTTGTACAACCTACCTCAAAAGTCAAGGTCACACTAAGAGGTTAGTTCTAAATCGTGGGTTGCTATGGTTACAGATATAATTTAAAATGTGTTGTGCATAACTAAAAAGTACTTAAACTAGGTTAATGAAATGGGGATCTTTTTCTTACTCGGACAACAAAAACCTTGTTGGGGTTTGCTGTTTTGTCTGTGACAAGGCTCTTTTTGTTATTTTGCTTGATTTTGTAAAGAAGTGATCTGATGAAAAACAATGCAATACTTTTACTATTTTATGCACTTGAGTAAGATGTGTGTTTGAGGTCAGCTTTTGTGATCTGTTTACATGTCAACATGTACCTTGTTAACACTCTTGAGTCCACATTTATCGTCCTATGTTTATGAAACTTTGTAAAAACATTTGTCACAAGTTTGTCACAACCATGTGCCTACATAGTACAAATGTATGTTTCAAGAAGTACTTTTACTCTTCTGAACTCCACATTGTCATACTTAAGGTTTCTAACATTGAAATTTGTGCTCAATAACTTAAGCTTGTGTTGATATACCGCACTGAAATTCTGACTGAAAAGTGGACCCAGCACAGTTTTGCATATGGAAAAACAGTTAAGAATATACTCCTTTTGAAAAGTTTCTTTCTTATTTTGATGGTGGTTAATTTTTAGCTCGACTATTATATATGAAATATATATAGTGGAGCTATCCTACTCACCCGGCATCGGGGTTCCATTCCGTGCCATTAGCGTGCAAATGTTAAAGTTTTAGCACTACCCCAATTACATGTATTTTCATTTTCCCCTTGACATATTGCTTTCATTTTTTGCATACTTCTTTACCAACATGACCCCAACCTATAAACAAGAGCAGACAACTCTATCAAGCATTTTGTCATAATTATGGCTCCTTTTCCACTTTGAATATGCAGCAAATGTTAAAGTTTTCGTACTACCCCATTTATTTTCATTGTCCCTTGACATATTGCTTTCATATTTTGCATACTTGTTTACAAACATCACCCAACCTATAAACAAGAGCAGACAACTCTATCAAGCATTTTGTCATAATTATTGCCCCTGTTATACGTAGAATATGCATATTATTGATAAATCTATGTTAAAGTTTGCGTACTACCCCAAATATTTCCTATATCCTTTGACATGTTGCTTTTATATTTTGCATACTTGTTTAAAAACATGACCCCAACCTATAAACAAGACCAGACCACTGTATCAAGCATTTTTAAATAATTATGGCCCCTTTTACACTTAGATAATTGAACATTTTGCTTAAATTGCCATAACTTCTTTGTTTATGATCACATTTTATTATTACTTTGACAAAATCACACTTACCTGAATACCACAATGGATTCCACCCAAACAATACCCCACGCCCCTACCCAGAATCCCCCCCCCCCAACCTCCCCCCCTCCAATTTTTTTTTTAAAACACCTGATCACAATGTGCTCATGGTGAGCTTTTGTGATCGCCAGATGTGGTCTGGTAAAATAGATGTTTATAGATACAAAAAGCTCGTTGTTTTTTCATTTTAATTTCCCGCAATGATATCTATTCATACGACACATGAACACGTACATGGTGTTCGTGTGTCGTATGAATAGATATATTCGCGGGAAATTAAAAAAGAATTAATTGTGGTCACAAATAAATAAAATCGAGCATTTTGTATCTACAAAAATCTATGTAATCATACCACATCCAGCGTTGAAATTGCGGCTATTGCTATAAGGAACACATTGTTTAGGTGTTAACTTTATTTTACGAAATACTTTACGAAATTTTCGTTAATTTTGAGCGTAATAGAGACTTTAAAGCATGTGATAAAAAAGATCTGACACTCGTTGTCATATCATACCATATTTTATTAAACTCGTCCAGGAAATTCGTTAGTAAGCTCGCTAAAGGCTCGCTTACTAACAAACTTCCTGAACTAGTTTAATAAAATATGGCATTATATGACAACTCGTGCCAGATCCATATATATGTAAGCTTAATCTTGTATAATAGGCTATGGAAATGTAATTACATGCTTATCTGTAGGCTATTGCATTTTAATTACAGCCCTATTGGTCTGAAAACTGGCACTTTTACGTACATGCATATTATTATAGTAATGAGATTTATTGAGTGTAAAGAGTATTATGCTTGTTCATGTTAATAACTTATTTAAATTGTCGTAATTTATCTGTTATTTTGTGTAGTAACTTTTCACTGTTTAATGCTTTTAAGATGACGAACAATTAAAACATGTTCAAGATGTAAACTTTTAGTGTTCCATTTCTTTTTAGACTGTCTTAATTGTATTCGATACGTAACGCAATAGGGATTTATTGTATCGCAATATATTGCAATACTGGTTCTTCCATATTGTTGCACCCCTAGTCAATAAAATAATATTAATCAATAAAATCAAGGAGCTATAACGACATGGGTATTAAAAAGACAGATTTAAAGTTTAACCGTTTGTTATAACGTTTGTGATGCACGATAATCTGTTTTACTTTTGTCAAGCGCGCTCTTGCTATACTTCATATATACACACCTTCACTATACATAATTATAATATATAGTAAATTCATAGTTCAAGTATTCAAAAGAGGAAAACAAGTTTGCATTCACATGGTAACCTAATACAAATCCAAAAGTGAGCGTGTTGCTTTTCACATCTACGTACATGTACATGCGACCCTGACATTTGTCATATAGGCGAGTGAGTCGTGTTCGAGTTCGCTATAAATAGCTCGGAATAAATTAAGTTTTATTTGTTACCAATAGGAAGCGCCAAACATCATAGACAATTTTGACGAATTACGACACTAATACGAGTGTTGTGGACACACGAGTTATTATTCAAGACATAAATCTAACGTTAGCTCTACGCGTCTGCGTTTAGCTGGAGGCTTCGACATTTTAGATTTGAGAAGACTTGTAGATTTTAAATTATCAATACTGAAGATGCGTTTGAAATTACGTCAAGGCAATGAATTATATTGCAGACAGTCATATTTCTCACAGATTTATCTGACAAACAAACAACCATTTAACATGGCTATAAGATCTTTTAAACTACCCGAGAAGACCTCAAGAAAGTGATCGTCGCAACGGCATCATTAATTTTGTAATTAAATTGTTATTCATAATCTTAATAAAACGATCGCGTCAACCACTTGTTGGTGTTACCGCACGTCTATTATAGGCATTCACACTTAGTGACATTCTTTAATCGGACTTTAATAGCGCGGTAACGACTAGGCACCTTTATGGTATGTTTAATCCGATTATCGATATCTGCGCGTGGGAATGCGTGAGACTGCAAGAGCCATGCTGACTAGGTATTTTAATTTACACGCCTCGGGCATCTTTAGAAATTGGACCGTCAGGTTTACTCAATGTACTTTACTTTGAAAATGACGAAATTCAAGGAGATATCCGTTCGGTTTCCGGATTTGAGAGAGTTCGGTTTATTCAACATTTTTTAACAAACAAATAGATGGGGTAAATACGGAACTGGCCCGGCCGTTCGGAATCGGGAGATTTCCGGTATTCGAAGAGTCCAGTATTGACAGAGTCTACTGTAGATGGTTTTACAAGGCCATGAACGACAGTTTCGGTTGATTATCGCACAATCGCGAACAGCGATTCATAAACCTTTAAATAACAAAATGTTTATCAAGCCATAGCGTTGGTTGCAACTGTGTAAAGATATAATTACAACAAGCCTTGACGTCGATATTTATTAAATCAGAAGGAGACTAATAACAGGTGTTGTTGTAGGTTTGTCGAAAAACTCCATAATAACCTGCAAGAAAAAGATAGAATTAAGTTTAATGGAATCCATAGTATGATATCATTTAGATATGAGACGCGATCTTGCGTAAAGTGTCGTCCCAGATAATCCTGGCTAGCTCTGCCTAGACTGGATTTTCGTTTAAAATAGACATCCTTTAAACACAATTCCATTGAGAGGAAAGTGTTATCTCTGATAAGCCTCAGCGGTAGGCACAGGATAATCTAGGATGACAATTTTCACACATGCATTAGACCCCGTTTTGCCAGAGCGAGACTCATAAATTCAATAAGTTATGATAAACACCCGCTTGAGTCAGTTCTCCAGCGAGGACCGATACTATTAGCCTTTAAAGTGTCACAAAAACTGTTTAGTCTGAAAGCAATTGTGCTAATTGAATCACGCCACTAATGCTGTTAATCGAAGCGAGATATTTCCGGCTATTGGTAACAGCTTCAAGACATATGTGTGAAAGGACAGTGGGAATTAATCAAGAAACACATGTGCTAAGAATTGGGGTTAAAATTCAAGAAAGTTAACGGTACGCAACGAACAAAATAAACTAAGTACTGGATATTACACATGTGACCAGATTAACATTGTGACAACAGCAATACAAATATATATATCATATAATATGTTATTATGAACATATACTTTTAATGTATTTTAGTTTAAACCAATCACTATCAGCTCATTTGCATCGACTGCCGTTAGCTGTCAATTACAACACCGCGACCTGCTCATTTAACTGTTACTATTACCTATGCAAGTTCATACAGTAGAATGAATGCAAAGAACCCAGTAGGAATATACTGTTTATACACGACCTCTCTCCCACAGCCTTGATGCCCTAAAGCCTCGGTAACAATCGAGTTGCGCGGACCTAACGTCGAGCCTGCGTCGAGATTTTTTGTGGAAAACGTGCGTCGGACGTACGGCGGCCGCGCGTTGTTTTCGCAATGGCAAGATCACTTCAACTGACATTTGCGCAAGGCCTTACGTTGATGCGTCGATCGTCACAAGGACACCTGGGGCACATCGTGCGTTGAACCTTCGTTCAAATTACGTCCTACGTACATTTTTTCTATTCGGAATCTGCCTTTATAGAGTGGCAAAGTTTATTTTCGGATGACGTGCGGCCCCTTTGAGGGCTGAGTGCGACTACATTGCGTTATTTCCGCGATTAAAAAAAAAAGGCACCTCAAAGCCGAAGCAACGAGTTTGCGGAAGAGAACATACCTCGAAGTAGTGTTGTGAACTGAAGTGATGATTATCAGTTACGGATATAAAAATGGAAAAAGATAAATGTGCATTAATTCTGTCTTAAACAATACTGCCGATGACACAACACTTGAATCCCGCAAATTATTAGGCTACGCGGAAGAATCTTGCTATTTTGGCAGCGGTAATTGATCTGAGTAGGCGTAGAAAAATACGGTTTTGGGTCCGCTGGTGGATTGCAAGAACGCCACTGCTTGGCGGGTTTGACACACTAACGAGGGAGCTGGAACGAGAGTCACATTGTAAGTACTTTGCGCACTTAAACATGGAGCCCAATTCGTTCCAGAAAATTAAATCTTCAGAAGGTAACACCTCGCTTCACGAGAAGACTGAGGCACTACCTTTTTGCGTTTACGTATCCAAGTTGCCGTTTTATGAGACGCGTTCTTGAAAAATCGGGCATAATGCACGTGCGTAGTGTCGTCCAATGTCAGCATGTGCAGTTTACACAGGCCTCTCAGGGACGACACTTTCCGCCTATACTGGTTTTTCGATTAGAAGGGACTTTCTTAAAAAGAAAAAAACTATAACAGCGAAAAGTGTTGTCCCTGATTAGCCTGTTCAGTTCGCACAGGGGACACTTTACGCACATTCATTAAGCCTCGTTTTCCCAGATCGAGGTTAATATAATAGGATAATATAAGCTATGTTTGCTACATTTGTGTAAATGGTTTTGTTCATAACATTTTTCAATTAGATTGTACAACACGTATACATCAAAACACCGTTGTAAGCTCATACTGTTTGACTTGCTGAGAGAAGTCTTATTACGCAAATTCACAGTACTATATAACTACTGGACTTAATAAATAATCATTATGTTGTCATAATTAAAGTTGGTGTATACGCATCAGTTAATACATATTCTTTTACAAGCATATTTAACGTGATGGATATTTTTCATCTTCAGTCTAGCTGTCATTTTTACATCATATTAGAGTAAGAGAACCGCTTGAATCCAGACTCAGCCTATACCACTGCAATATCTCCCGACCGGAATGAATTGCAAGGTGTTTCAGTTTGACTTGCATGTCCCGCATAACATCATATCGAAGTGTGCACGAGTTTGCCACGCTATGGTAGACGAGTACTGGGAAGAGCTTTTCCTCTTTAATCGTCAAACGACGTGTGGCGTCAGGTAGCCGGACAATGTAATTTTTGTCACACGTGTGGTGTCACTGTCATACAGCATGTGCCAATTAACAAACAAATAATACCGAAATATACCAAAAATATTTTAAAAAATCATTATGCCGGACCTAGTTAACGCATACTATACGATTTTTGTTTTGCAGATGTCGGAGGACATTAATCTTCTTCCAACTACCTTAGGTAAACGTCTTTTTCTTTATGCAAAAATACCTATGTGTTATTTTGGCTTATACACACGGATCGGTGCGAAGAGGGTGCGAACACGTTGCGACATGCGAGTGTAGGACGTGCGACAGCCTTAGGAACCTTTTACAATCTTACGATTAACGACCGCGACCTTGCGACCGCCGTGCGTCTAACAGCGTCTGACGGAATGGGTTGTGACCGAGGCTTTAACAATCTCTCCAAACCATTGACAGAATTGCAGACCGACAGACATATTCTTCATAATTTCTTACATTACGTATGGCAGATACAGAAGCGCTCGATGCTGTTCGTGTATGCGTCTCTGCAAGAAGCAGTCATGCGGGAGGGGCAGGAAGTGGCGCGGCACTCGTCGTCGACAAAACACACTGAAACACGTAAAATGCGCTAAAAAACTTGACAAAGCACATACAAACGTAACTACACACTTAGATACGCAACACTCATACATGTAACGAAACACCGACACGCATTAGAAACAAAAAAACTAAAACACGTCACGAGGCACTGAACTATTTAACTACACATTGAAAAAGTAACAAACTAATAAAATACGTAACACAGCAGTGGTATATTGAACCAAAACACGTCCAAACACAGAACAAAACAATGGGACCCGAAACGAAACACTAAAAATGTTATAACACGCAACGCAACGACTAAACACGTTGACATTATAAATTGAATCACGAAACAAAACACTGACGAGCGAAACAAATCCCTGGCACCTTAAAAAACGTGAGAAAAAACGTTCCTGTAACGATATCACATTACTACTAAAGATTGGAATACAAAATCAAACACGTTACCAAACACAGAACAGAGGCACGTAACGAAACGTTATTAAGCACATACAGTTTATCAAAGCACGTAAATAATCGCAATTCAACATTTGACCAAATGGGATTAAACGCGTGAAGAAACCAAATAAAATACTAAGTACAGAGAAATAAGCGTCCTTTACCTTTCAGAAACAGTGCAAATTTCTATATGCAACCAGCATTAGGGTTGGAAATGAAGCCTTTGCAACTAAAATCTTGGAAGAAAACTCTTACATGTATTTACATTTGTTAAGGGATTACAGACGCGATATAGTGCATATCTGAGCGGTAAAGGGTTTACACTGGTTGACTGTAACTGGGGGATAATACTGGGTGATTATACTGGGTGATTATACTGGGTGATTATACTGGGTGCATACATCGTTCACAGGTACACTCCCCGTTCATGTTGTGCGAGGGGTTATTGTCCACCTGGTGGCAGTAGGGGGTGAAGTTGCGGTCCCTACAGCTCAGGGTCGAGTTGGTGCACAGCTGGCTGTTCTCAGGATGGGCCAGGTCAACATGACAGTTGGCAGCCTGGGCTACCCCTGGAGCAGAGATGAAGAGATGAAGAGATGGATGGATGGATGCATAGATGCATGCATGGAAACGTGCATGGATGGATTAATGGGTCGAAGGACTGATGGATGGATGTGTATAATAATAATAATAATAATATCTTTAACAAAATGTTATTAGTCTTTTATGCTGTTGTGTGTGTTTCTTTTTAAGGATAACGCTTCTCAAAATAAACTTGTACAGGTTAAAACACGTTACTAAGGTACAGTGATGATATTGAAACGCACTCGTTTGTTCTCATATACATGTAAAAGTTTTAGTCTATGCTAGCATTTATTTTTTTAATCCATCTTTTTGTTTTCTACTTGAATGGAAGGATGTGCATTACATTTCTGTACACATGTCCTCCTGTCGGGAGACACTTGAAATGTATATTACAATCAACCTGTTCATACCAATTTAACTATTATATTTGATTAACCATCTATATCATTGGTTACTGTTCGCACGCATATTGGCAGCGGAATATTTAAAATGTTATGATTTCATACCGAATACATCCTCGGCGATCATAGCTTCATGTATTACGTATACTGAAGTTTTTATTTATGTGACACATATGACCCGTGATTATACAAAAAGGAGTCATTAATAATCTAGCTGGCATCTAGAATTGTACAGTTAATATATTTTAAAGAACAAACTATTGGCTATGACACTGAAGCCAGAGGTCTTATCAAAGGGCATACGTGTACCGATATTCTACGTGGTATGTTCACTAAAAATACTTGTTTTAAAAGTTAAACGAAATTGTTTTCCAATTATTTACTACAAACTTAACACTTACAAATAACAAACTTAGCACTTACAAATGAATATCTGAACACTTACCAATGCCAGCTGCTAAACACAGGAGAGCTAAGTAATTCATCGGTAAAACTGAACGTGTCTCTAATGCGGTGCTGTAAGTGTTTCTCGACTAAATGTGAGCTGATAGCGAAACATTCTGATAAGGAACGAAAAACGTGATCAATCTTGACCAGCAAAGTTTCCAAAATGAAATATGTACACAACATTTGTTGATGGTCCGATTTGGCATTTTAGTATTTAATGCATGATGCCTGAGATTTGGAGGCAAAATGATGTCACATTTTTAAAGGGGCCCTTTCACTTTATGGTAAATTGACAAAATAAAAAAAAATTGTTGTCTCAGATTCGCAAATTTCGTTTTAGTTGTGATATTTGATAGGAAATAGTAAGAACATTAACCATGCTCTAAAATATCCATTATACGCATCTTTTGACGATTTGAAAACCTGAAAATTATAAAGCGTTGCAACGCGAAACGATTGAATAATTTGTTAAGTTCTGTTGTTGTCTTGATGTTTTTGTAAAACTACGAGGATCGCTTATATAAAGTACAAAATACATTCTTAATAGCATGAGCGGGGATGGCCGAGTGTTGGTTTACCCGGAAGACTTTTACATCCAGGACTCCAGGGGTCAGTGGTTCGAGCCCTGTTGAGGGTTACTTTTTAAAATTGTATTCTTGTTTTTTACTGGAGATTTTTAGGTCCAATGTTTAAATTTATCAATAGAAAGCATTTAATTAAAATACAAAAATCTATGAAAAGGCCCCTTTAAACACGTTCATACTATTGTGAACTTTTTGACAAACATGGTCTTCTTGACAACTCGTGAATGAAACACACATAAGGATTACCATGTTAATTGATCTTCATAAAAATGCTCCTTACACTTGTGTTTGATTATACACGTTGAACTGTGTTTTCCACACTTAGTAACGACAAAAAAGTATTGTAAGTATAGGAAACATTTAATGCTGATATGTTGCTGTCGATGATATAACACTCCCATATGTTTATACATGTATTGCTTTTTCGTGCAAATCCTACCATTCCGTCATTGACGCACTTTATTACTATATTACTACTTAAAGTAACTATCTTTATTTGTTTTAATTTGATCAAGTTATTATATACATATAACTGACTAAACAATGGCGTTGCTTATACGAATCCGTTTTAAACCATTTATTATTTTCTCTCTTTTTTTGGTAAGTTGAATACACAAGGGATCGCCCGACATCGGATTAATTGTACGTGTATCGGCAAGAGTCAAGGTACATATACCCAGGGACATATACATCGGCCGGCGACCGTCTGATGGCCGGAGGGCCTCCTCACGATGACTGACGGACGCCGGACAGAGCTCGTCATGATATACGTACAAAGAATCGTATGTCAGAAAAATACGTCGTCCGCTGATCGGTGTCTATTTGTGATTGAGGTATTTAACTGTGCCACTTATCGGACGGCTGACGGCTCCGAAGTGTCTTCTCTTCCGATGCTTGGATATCGGACACATCGTCCGGGATCGGATTATTTGTGACTGAGGCATAACTGCAACCGCTGTCACTGACGTCTCTCATCATCTAGACTAGAGATGCACGAAGTTTTTCAATAAATGAGCGCTTTACTATAATTATTACAGACGTGTCTCGAATTGTTAACCTTCACTTAAAAAAGCAACAACAAATCCTTTAGTCTTATCCGCACCACATGACAATAAATTGCCAGCATCATATCTATGGCATGTCAAACGATGTAACATTTAATGTTTCCATATTTATATTATTCATTTGTATATACACTTTAAAGATTTTTCTAACACAACCCTTTTCTAACTTTAATATCTCAGTTATGAGTTAAGATTTTGATTCAAAATTGTACATATGATTATTTGACTACATTATATGCAACGTGAAGATTAGGCGCTTATTATACACATACCTGCTCGGATGAATATTCAGGAGCGCAACCGCGCAGCTGGCATGCTGCAGGCTACCAACCCCACGTGCTAAAGCGTCCGATCGTCACGGATGAATGTGTTTATCCTTATTATTCACAAAAACTGGTAAAGAAATCACATGTATAACTTTAAATACAAATCTGCACTTATAATTGTGATATTCAAGTTTGAAAAGTATTGCGTTAAAAGTATCAAAATGTAAATATGTTCTATAATTATGTCTGTGTGGTATTTATAGTTTTTTTCATTTTCTGCCTGCATAGGTCATAATTGTTTACGCCTGTTTGGTTTGTGATGAATTCTGGTGTATGAGGTTTGGCCAGTCCTCATAAGATGGAGATACCAGTTATAGTCTTAATCATTTAATGTTGTATGGGGTTCGGCCAGTCCGCATAAGATGGAGATACCAGTTATAGTCTTAATCATTTAATGTTGTATGAGGTTTGGCCAGTCCTCATAAGATGGAGATACCAGTTATAGTCTTAATCATTTAATGTTGTATGAGGTTCGGCCAGTCCGCATAAGATGGAGATACCAGTTATAGTCTTAATCATTTAATGTTGTATGGGGTTCGGCCAGTCCGCATAAGATGGAGATACCAGTTATAGTCTTAATCATTTAATGTTGTATGAGGTTTGGCCAGTCCTCATAAGATGGAGATACCAGTTATAGTCTTGATCATTTAATGTTGTATGAGGTTTGGCCAGTCCTCAAAATTGTTATTGGCTTGTACATCAAGATCTATTGAATAACAATTACAACACTATATTGTGCATGTTTTGTGGAACAAGGTGTAAATATAGCTATGTTTTTTAATGCATGCAAGATGATGGTATACAAGTATTTATTAAACTTAAATTCTACGCATTCTGTAGAGTTGGAGAGAAAGAGAAAACAACTTAAAAAACTACAATGGACACCTAACAGGCGGGAATACAGACATTAAAAGAAAAAATGCAGCACTTTGAACGCAAGTCCAGAATGCCACATGTATTGCGATACATTGGAGAGGAAGAGAAAACAACTTAAAAACAAGAGCACCGCCTTGCGGGTGCAGACCGCTCATCTATTTTTCTTTTTAAAGGTGAAGGGACCTTTCTCAACACTTCAATCACATAGGAGGGAGGGGTGGGGTGGAGTGTATAGTGTGGGGGTGTGGTCATTTATTACAGTATCTTCCAAAAATGCAAGAAAAATTATTATTTTTTTTTTTTTGGGGGGGGGGGGGGGGAATTCTTGGGTGGGATGGTTGGACGGTGTTTCAAAAATAAAATACTTAAAAATTAATATTTGTGTATTTTAACAATGGTTCAAAATTTATTTATTTTGTGGGGGGGGGGGGCGGGGGCGGGGGGGGGGGGAGTGTGACGGTGTGGTCATTTATAAGATGATCTTTCAGCAAAAAAATTTACTTTTTTTGGGAGGGGGGGATTCTCGGGTTGGGAGTGGGGGATGGTTTGGGTGGAGTCTATTGTAGTTTGTCAGGTAAGAGTTGTTTAGTCAAAGTATCAATCAAATCTGAACATAAATAAAGAAGTTATGGCAATTTTAGCAAAATTTAATAATTTGACCTTAAGATTCAGGGTCATTCAAAGGTCAAGGTATAATTCAACTTGCCAGGTACAGTACCCTCATGATAGCATGAAAGTACTTGAAGTTTGAAAGCAATAGCCTTGATACTTTAGAAGTAAAGTGGATCTAAACACAAAATGTAACCATATATTCAAAGTTACTAAGTAAAAAAAATGCCATAATTCCGTCAAAATGACAACCAGAGTTATGCAACTTGTCCTGTACTGTCTCCTTATGCTAGTTTGCGAGTGTTTCAAGTATGAAAGCAATAGCTTTGATACTTTAGGAGTAAAGTGGACCAAAACACAAAACTTTACAAATTTTTCAATTTTCTAAGTATAAAAGGCCCATATATCTGTCAAAATGCCAGTCAGAGTTACATAACTTTGCCTGCACAGTCCCCTTATGATAGTAAGTGTTGCAAGTATGAAAGCAATAGCTTTGATACTTTAGGAATAAAGTGGACCTAAACACAAGACTTAACCTAAATTTTCAATTTCCTAAGTATACAAAGGGCACATAATTCTGTCAAAATGCCAGTCATAGTTACATAACTTTGCCTGCACAGTCCCCTTATGATAGTTTGTAAGTGTTGCAAGTATGAAAGCAATAGCTTTGATACTTAAGGAATAAAATGGACCTAAACACAAAACTTAACCAATTTTTCAATTTTCTAAGTATAAAAAGGGCACATAATTCTGTCAAAATGCACGCCAGAGTTATCTAACTTTGCCTGCCCAGTCCCTCATGATAGTAAGTAAGTGTACCAAGTTTGAATGCAATAGCTTTGATACTTTATGAGAAAAGTGGACCTAAAAACAAAACTTAACCGGACGCCGAAGCCGTCGCCGACGCCGACGCCAAGGTGATGTCAATAGCTCATAATTTTTTTTTCAAAAAATAGATGAGCTAAAAAACAACAATGGACACCTTAGAGGGGGAAATACAGCCATTTAAAGAAAAATTACAACAGCTTGAAAGCATGGTGTTATTCATCACCTCTTTAATGGCATATTTTAGCTAATGTTATGGTTATTTGAAATCTAAACTCATGTTGTTTGCAGTTCTTGTATATGTTGTTAGATGTTGACCAGCCATCAAGCTCAGGTCATCCAAGACGGGCAAACTAAAACCAGGGTTTGAATGAGGAGTTGTTCAATGGGGCGAGTTTATTATTAACATGTAAACTAGTTTTATATTCCGATGTTGTCCATGGACAAATTTAGATACATTTTTTTTTTCAATTTAGATTAAAATGTACAACTATCCATCATTTCTGTGCGAAATGCAGAATCAGTTTGTATTATCTTTTTGAAAAGTTGTTTTCTTCCAGTAATATAATGTTGCTCACTAAAATTGTGAAAAGAAGACAGTATGCTTATTTTGTTTCAATGAGAACACAAATAAGGAAAATGAAAAGAAATTTTGCCAAAGCACTTTATATCCAAGAGTAAGAAATATAACATGCCGTTCGCAAGATAGGCATCTAGCCCATGCCAAAGCTTGAGGACAGGTTTTGGTATGTAACGTAGTCTACACACCCTGGCATAATAACAGACTCCACTCAGGGCCATAAGTATTAATTAAATTAACATTGAAGCTGGATTGGGGAGGAGATGGAACAGGCTTTTATAGAACCAATGATAGAACACTTACAGGTACATAAACAGCAAGCCTATTCTTCACAGTGTGATACATGCACAAACTCTTTGGAAAATATATAATAATGATTATAAGCATGTTTGTTTTCAGAGACCGATCGCCGTGGCCTAGTGGATAAGGCGCCCGCCTTTGAATCGGGAGGTCGTAGGTTCGAGCCCCATGGGGAGCGTTTGTCTAAGGATGGATGTTTGTCATGGGACTTGTTCCGATTAGGCCGGCTCGTGAGCCGCGAGCGTTAAACATGAATGGTTACCGACTTCTATCCGCCGGGCGTCTGGCATAGTGATAGAAGTTGGGAGGTACATGGTATACACGCAAAAAGTGTCTCATAAGTCAGATTGACTGGCCCTTTCAATAGGGGTGACACTATAATAAACAACAGGGCCATGATGGCCCTGAATCGCTCACCTGACTCATTAAGATCAGATGAAAACTATGACCTCTATTGTCTTCACAATGTTTTTCTATGATTTGACCTAGTGACCTAGTTCCTGACTCTAGATGACCCAAATACAATCCCAATCCAGATTTCATCAAGATAAACATTCTGACCACAGTTCATAAATATTGGATGAAAACTGTGACCTCTATTGTCAACACAAGGTTTTTCTATTTATTTGACCTAGATTTTTACCCCAGATGACCCAAATACAATCCCACCCAGATTTCATCAAGAATTCTGACCAAATTTCATAAAGGTTGGATGAAAACTGTGATCTCTAATGTCTACACAAGGTTTTTCTATTATTTGACCTAGTGACCTAGTTTTTGACCCCAGATGACCCAAATAAAATCCCAACCCAGATTTCACCAAGATAAACATTCTGACTAAATTTCATAAAGATTGGATGAAAACTGTGACCTCTATTGTCTACAGAAGGTTGTTCTATTATTTGACCTAGTGACCTTGTTTTTGACCCCAGATGACCCAAATACAATCCCAAACCGGATTTCATCAAGATAAACATTTTGACCAAATTTCATCAAGATTGGATGCAAACTGTGACCTCTACTGTCTACACAAACAAATTGTTGACGGACGTACGCACGGACACACGCAGGCACGCACAACGGACGCCGGACATCACACGATCACATAAGCTCACTGTGTCACTTCATGACAGGTGACCTAAAAATATGTGTCGGAGATAAACATGAACAGTTGTGGTTAAAATCCCATAGAAACAAGGGCTGTTTGTAAAACATGCATGCCCCCCTATATGGGCTATAAGTTGTAGTAGCAGCCATTGTGACAATACGTTTTTTGTCACTGTGAATGGTGGTGGTGGTGGTGGTGGTGGTGAAGTAGTAGTAGTAGTGGTAGTAGTAGTAGTAGTAGTAGTAGTAGTAGTAGTAGTAGTAGTAGTAGTAGTAGTAGTAGTAGTAGTGGTAGTAGTAGTAGTAATAGTAGTTGTAGTAGTAGTAGTAGTAGTAGTAGTAGTAGTAGTAGTAGTAGTAGAAGTAGTAGTAGTAGTAGTAGTAGTAGTAGTAGAAGTAGTAGTAGAAGTAGTAGTAGTATTAGTAGTAGTAGTAGTAGTAGTGGTAGCAGTAGTAGTAGTAGTAGTAGTAGTGGCAGTAGTAGTAGAAGTAGTAATAGTAGACGTGGTGGTGGTGGTGGTGGTGGTAGTAGTACTAGTAGTAGTAGAACTAGTAGTTGTAGTAGTAGTAGTAGTAGTAGTAGTAGTAGTAGTAGTAGTAGTAGTAGTAGTAGAAGTAGTAGTAGTAGTAGTAGTAGTAGAAGTAGTAGTAGTAGTAGTAGTAGTAGTAGTAGTAGTAGTAGTAGTAGTAGTAGTAGCAGTAGCAGTAGCAGTAGCAGCCTTACAAGACCAATACTTAAGAATGATCAAATGGGAAAAGGTAACATAGCACCAGCAGTAAATATGGGGCTCATTTACAGGTCAGATTTGGAATCTCTGCTGTAAAATGAGATTTTGAATGAATTAAAGGGAGGCAAATCTGTAATAAAAAGAACATGCATAAACCGTAGTTGTTTCCCTTGTTTGAACCATGCTAAATCCTTACAGGTTTGGAAAGAATTGGATGAAAAATTTGGACTTTATTGCATAAACACAATTTTCTCAATTCAAGGGGAGGTAATTCTGTACTTCATGGACCAATAATGCTCATTTTTTTGTAGGGTTTGTGTCCTCATTGATATAAAGACACTGTGCAAATTTGGAAAGGATCGGACAAAAAATGTGGAAGATTTTTGAAAGTTTTCACAAAATAGGCAAAAACGAATAAACATGCAAAGTTCAACGAGCTCCTGCGGCCATGTTTTTTGACGAATCAAATTTCTTTGAACAACTTTTCAGGGGAGCCCTCAAAGGTCATCCCTGTGAATTTTTTTGAAAATCTGATGAGCGGTTTCTGACAAGAAGATTTTTTAAGGTTTTTACCATATATGGTCATGGCGGCCATCTTGGTTATGTGATCAAATTTTTTTTAACAATTCTTTTGTCCCATGACCTAGGGATGCTCCACATGAAATTTAGTTGAAATTGGCTCAATGGTTTAGTAGAAGAAGATGTTTACAAATTTGTATACGGACGGACGGACGCCGGACGCTGAGTGATCACAATAGCTCACCTCGAGCTATCGCTCAGGTGAGCTAAAAAGACCTTTACCTTTACCATACATTGCCTGTGGCAAACGTGACAAGAATACTATTGGTCAGCATTAAGTCCATTAGGACAAGAATTGGTAAAAAAAGAAATGTTGGAGAAGTAATTATAAATTAGTTATTGGACACTTTTTAAAGCGGGTATATACGATTTTGTCAAATATTTATGAATTTATATAAAATGTGTAAAATATTATTATATATATATTTCAATATAAATTAAAATAAAAGTTAAGAAGAACATGTGTCGAAAAATGCGAAATAAGCCAGATATTTAATTCTGAAATTGAAAACGGCTGTACAGCCGAATTCGCCAGCATGTATACCATACATGTACGATGTGAATCTAAACTTAGTTTAACGGTTTATTTGAATTCCCGCAACAATATCTATTCATACGACACACGAACACTAACTCCGATCCTAATACAAAGACGAATGCTTCGGTTATTGTAGGAAAATATGTACGTCACAATCGGCTCGGGGCGCTAATTTGTCTTTGCTGCATTTTATGAAATTCGGCTTTAATGTAAATAAATTTCTTTCCCATTTTATGTTATTGTAACATATTTTATCAATATATTACAATTAAACACATATAAAAAATCGTATATACCCGCTTTAAGACATGGCAACTTGCAAAGCTTTTTTTGTTATATTAAACTTTTTTAGAGGCTGACTTTGTCCATGGATTAATTTACAAATAAATAGTTATTAAAATTAAAAAATTTAATATAGATACCCGTAAACATTAACATTATTACATTATTTTTTGTGTAATGCACAATGAGGGTGTAAGTAGCATGTTTCGTTTTAATTACAATTGTCTTGTTAACATGTCGTTTTGTTCAGTGATGTAAGGTTGCCCACATCATTTCTCCAAGGTAGAGAGTATGGCAAAAATGAAGCTAAATTTTGCCAAAGCACTTCATGTCCAAGAGAGAAAGATGGAAATAATGAGTTTTTAGCAAGGGGAAAATCACTGAGCCATGGCTTACCTGGACAGGCAAACTGCCAGAACCAGGGTATAAATAATGAGTTTTCAGCGCGGGGGGAAAATCACTGAGCCTGGGCTTATCTGGAAAGGCCAACTTCCAGAACCATGGTTTACCTAATGAGTTTTCAGCGAGGGGGTAAATCACTGAGCCTGGACCTTCCTGGACAGGCCAACTGCCAGAACCAGGGTATAAATAATGAGTTTTTAGCAAGGGGGAAATCACTGAGCCATGGCTTACCTAGACAGGCCAACTTCCAGAACCATGGTTTACATAATGAGTTTTCAGCGAGGGGGGAAATCACTGAGCCAAGGCTTATCTGGAAAGGCCAACTTCCAGAACCATGGTTTACATAATGAGTTTTCAGCGAGGGGGAAAATCAATGAGCCTGGGCTTACCTGGACAGGCAAACTGCCAGAACCAGGGTTTAAATAATGAGTTTTAAGCGAGGGGGAAAATCACTGAGCCTGGGCTTACCTGGACAGGCAAACTGCCAGAACCAGGGTTCAAATAATGAGTTTTCAGGGAGGGGGGAAAATCACTGAGCCAAGGCATACCTGGACAAGCAAACTACCAGAACCAGAGTTTAAGTAATGAGTTTTCAGCGAGGGGGGAAATCACTGAGCCAAGGCTTACCTGGGCAAGCCAACTTTCAGAACCAGGGTATAAATAATGAGTTTTCAGCGAGGGGGGGGGGGGGGGAGAATCACTGAGCCAAGGCTTACCTGGACAGGCCAACACCCAGAACCAGGGTTTAAATAATGAAAGTTTTCAGCGAAGGGGGGAGGGAAATCACTGAGCCAAGGCTTGCCTGGACAGGCCAACTCCCAGAACCAGGATTTAAAAATGAGTTTTCAGCGAGGGGGAAAATCACTGAGCCAAGGCTTACCTGGACAGGCCAACACCTTACAACCAGGGTTTAAATGATGATGAGTTTTTCAGTGGGGGTGAGTTGCAAGCCAAAAGAACCTATCAGATTTTGTTGCATATTTACAGATTGGTCTTTTGGATTGTGTCGGCAGTTGAAAAAACAAAACTCAATATATGTATTAAGAATGCTTAATAATAAGGTTAACTGTTATGTAGAACTACAGTCATGTTTTAATATGAGGTATTGACAGTTAAGATTTCAATTTGTTAATTAGGATATTTGATTATTTTCTCTAGCTGGTTTTGTGTAGAACGTATCAACTAGATTAATGGCAGAGCTTTTGTTGATGCGACACAAACTGAAAAGGTGCATTAACTGCAAGCCGTTTCGTTCAAAGTGTGATACATGCCGGAATAGTTTGGAAAATATAATGATGTTTTTGAATGAATAATGAATTTCAATAGAAACCTATATTTTTATTGTTTGCATTACATGTTACCCAGCGATTTTGTCTTCTTTATAAAGTACCCGTAAACAGTACTTTCCCAATTGAGCAAAATGCTAAAAAATTGCAGTTGGTGTCTGAAAAAATGAAAGAAGGAAAGTTGTGTCCATTGCGTTCCAAAATCCAACTCTCTGCAAGTGAACAAATCAAATGGTTGTGTGTAACCTTGCGCTTGATTAATTCTTGTTTTACAACCCAGCGTATTCAATCAATTTAGAGCCATTTCTAGTGTAAATATCAACAATTTTTTATCTTTTCTTTTTTAAAATGACTGTTCTTTTTATTGAAATAAGTCATAATACATTTTTTGTAGTAAATACTTGGTGCCAATTTTTTTTAAATAATTTTGTAATCAAGTCTTACTGATGTGTTCCATTGACAAAGTTTGGCTTTACGAACAATCTTTTTACAATTAACAGGAATAATCATTCAAAAACACATAAACCGATTTAATGCTACTCTGCCGTGAGGATTGGAAATGTTAAAACCTAAGTGAACAACTTTAAATCAAAGTTTGTAAACCAACTTTAATACAAAATGGTCAATTTTGCAGTGAAAAAATACTTTCATATGTTTTGGAGCCCCAGGAACAAGGCTCCATCCTTGATTAGCTTGTGTGCATTGTACAGGCTAATCAATGTGCACAGGCTAATCTAATTTGACATGCATTAAACCCCCGTTTTCCCTGAAAGCAGCCAATATGTACAGATTTCAATGATAAACGCTAGACTGGCCAATGTCGTCTTACAAGCTGGTAAATACACTCACTGAGTAGTAGAGCAGACGCCCTTAAGCATTCGTCGTCTGCAGTGCAGACAGGCAGCGGTAATCATTCCTAGCATAGTGAGTTACGGTTCTTAGCGTAACTAAGGCTTCTAAGCACATACTGATTTGCAAAACATGGTCTGTAAATTTTAATCGGCCGCTAACGCGACCAACTGAAAACTATTGTTGTTGCTTTACTTGAGCTGGAAGTCTATTAAACCCGTATGATTACGGTACTAAAACTTCATTAAATACTAAAAATGTAACTGAGTTCCTTCAAAAAGCAATTGAAGAAACACTCAAATTGTAATACCAGTATTACTATTTTCTCAAATATCACATAAATCCAAAAGAAATGTCCAGCTTGTTCATCATACACGCTGAATGCTATCGATTGCATGATACATAATGTATTTAAGAGATCAAACCAGAAGCATCTTTTGTCAGCAACCTATGCCTATTAGTAAGACGTCAGTTGAAACCACATGTATTTGTCTTTTTAGCAAGGTCACCTAGTACAAAGGGAATGTACAATCCATTCCATTTTCGAAGCGATGAAAAGTATGATACAGACATGTTGACCGCATTACCTCTGCTTATTTAAGGAAAATATATTTCATAATACTTGCAACAATTAATTTGAGACAAACTGTGTTTTTTTACACATACAATTGCGAATACGATACATTACGAATAAATATATGTTAAAAAACGCATTTACATCAGCAAACCCTTATAAATACGCGTTCAATGGCAAATTTTCTAATCATGACAAGTGGTGGTGGGTTAACCAGGTACTTTTTGCATATAATATCGACACGTACCATATGCGATATGCGATATGCGATACTTGGTTGGCTCCAAGTGGAAGGCAAGTAACACAATCTGTTATCTTAATGCCTTGATGAAATAAACAGTGACGTAACACAATCTGCACTCTTTATAGCGTGATGAAATACACGACAGATCTTGTTTGAAAGACCACTTAAAGCAATAAATGACCGAGAAACACTCAAAGACTTGTGTGGAGTTGATGTCAATTGAATGCGTTCCAGGTATAACGAACGATTTAGCCGTCACTTATGACAGCTCGCAATTGCTACTAAGTGGCATATATATGGGAACGCATAAACAACTTGTGGAAAAAGTGTACTTCTACCTACTCCTATAATCCTAATTTAGGGTTTGGTCATTTTGAATTTTGATATGTATTGTAACTATTTATTACCCAAGAATATGCATTGTCAAATTATGATTCACTGTATTTGTATTTTACAAGAATGGTATGCTCTCAATTGATTTGTGTATTTATGCGTATGATTTAAACTTAACATTGCGGGCGCTTAATTGGTGTGAGTCTGTTAGTTAGTTTGTAGAATAAAGCTCCCTTTACCCCTCACAGTATGTTGTTTGTTTTGTTTAACGAACAATTTAGCCGTCACTTATGGCAGCTCGCAATTGCTACCAAGTGGCATATATATGGGAACGCATAACAACTTGCGGAAAAGGTGTACTTCTTAAAACACAATGCTATTGAACGAAAGACACCTTGATATTTTACACGAGTTTCATTTAAGTACAAAATATTCGAATTGTTTGTATCTTAATAGCTCTAATCCTTTGACGTAAACCCATTTACGTGTTTGTGTTCATGTCATGGCCGCAATATTGAGAGTTCACATAATGAAACTATATTATCAAGAAATCACACAGTATATTGCTTACTTTCTGAAGTTTCTTTTCGAAGTTTATCAAAGTCGGGGATATTTATTGTAATTGCTATCATACACATATATCTTCCAATAAATGGGGCTTCCTAGTAGTAGTAATGTATAACAAACGTAAGCATTATTAATTGTTGTGTGAAAATCAACAAATATATTAATAAGTTATCACAAAAGTGCAATTCATGATAGACTCAACATTACAGCTTACGAGCCATAGGTTCGACTGAGATCTCATTAAATATTAATTACCATTTAGGCAAATGCACACATATTTGTACAGTGATTAGTATATTTTGAACAGGTCACATCAATTAAGATAAGACTTATATACTGCATATCTAAATTCTTTAACCTAGTCAAAATAAGAATGGAAAAACTTGTAATAAATCTTTGGACCTATACGTAATCATCCTATACGGAGCGCTTTGATTGGCTGGCCAGATTGGACCTACACGTAAGCATCCTTCTAAAGTCATAAGTACGATCATTGAGTTTACTTTTATATTATTGACCTACCTGTTTTTACTTCAAGTTACTAATGAATTGTTATTGAAATTAAAACACGATTTATTCACTCAGTACACTTAACAACGAACTAGTTCGTTGCAACGGTTTAAAAAAATAACAAACTTACTAAAACTTAACAAATTTTATAGCAAACATCCAAACGAAAATCTAAGTATTGATACCTCTCTGCCATTACTTTATTGCCACATTAAAATATCACAGGCCAGGTTGTTTTATGCTAATGACTGTAATAAATTCGCTTGATTTTTGTACAAACATGACACAATATACAAGATATCAAGCATTAACATGCCTATCACGCCATAGAATATCTGCGAGCAACTCCATTCGAAACAGATCTATCTGACAGCTCGAGCAAGTGGGGCGTGTACAAGTATAAATCGTACATAATACTTACTCTGCGAGGCATTGATACATTAAGCAAACGTATACTATGGTTTCGTTCTTATATTTTATTATAGATTAAATAAATCTGTTCTACCTCTCCACTGTGTGTTCTCACTAATGCATACTTTCGTCTGATAATATTAATTTTCACCTGTCTATGTAGTTATCGAGGCAAATCGCACTATGATGACACTAGTTAGGTGGTACAAAACAATTTTAGCGAGACCATGCATTGTGTAACAATCTATAAGAAATATATACATACAAGCGTAATGTTGGCAATTACATGAAATTTAATATTGAGATGAAATTTTGAATACATTTAATACATGAAAAAATTACATTTGATAACAATGACACAATTCATAAATTCCAAATCCCTATTAACCCGATATCGTAATAATTAAACGATTCAATTGCGACATTTCTTCAAATGAAATAAAGCTGGTAACAACTTGGACCATATGAGTATGTAAAGCATGTGTGCATATTGGCTATTACAGATGATCATTTATTTATTATTTCTATTGCCACTGACAACTCGGCGCTTAAGAACTAACACATTCTTCGCGTTGTTTAGTATCATTCTACAGGTGTCTGTGGCATATATTAACAAATAAATCCAGACTTACGATTCAGAATAATCTAATAAATGTGTTGTAGTATCAGTGCTATCTTCATTATGATTAAAGTAATGATGCACGGAAATTCTAGTACAGGAATCTGGCACCTTTTCGATGACGTTATTATCATCATAATGCCGGAAAATTTGTTACAATCAGGCAGCAAAGTAGTGACGTATGTGGAGGGGTATTTCTAATTTAAAGCATAATCTCTCCAATGTTTTATAGCACAAACTGTTTTCATCAACATCAAAATTTGCGATCTGTTGCTATTTGTCTCCACAAAAAGATTAATATGAACAGGGAACATATGAAGCATGATTTATAATAAATAAATATCAAGTAGGCCAACAGCCCAATTAATACAAACTTTGGCATCAGTGTTTACAAATAGTAGGCATATATACAATATCGTTCATACGACTTTTTAAGTAGAAAACGAGATATTTAGTTGTGGTAACGAAGTAATTAAAATAACACGATTCCAAATCTGAGCCACCGTAGACTAGAGCAGTATGCCACGTGCGTGTACATGATGTCGACCAAGGAGATAGTTTATGTGTCCCTTGTAAACTTCAAGATCTAGCCCGATATTTCAAGTGGCAAAGAACATAAATCGTAAACACTTGTATTGTCAACAATATATAAAATCCCACGGACGTCGGTACTGTAAATATATTGATCAAAGGTATTTAGATAAAGATTTATACGCATGTTCATAAGCGTAACATAAAAAGTTGTTGGTTTCCACGAACCCGATCGGTTCCAAATATTTGCGACGACACCAAACGTTTTGGAGCGGATGAGTGTTTTATTAGTTTTGATGCATTTATAACAATTAATTTTAATCACAAAGGTAAAAGCGCACTGCCTGTTTAACAATACTAAACATTCGGGCACAATTTGTATGAAGTGTATTGATAACAATGGTAAGATTACATAAGTTTACATAAAACAAATTACAGTCAATACAGCTTTCAACACAATTTTTGTATGTCTGAAAATAAAGCATTACAAATTTGCATGTATCTTTGATGCCTGTGCTGACGGCGCAGTACATCTGGTTGTAAGGCGTATATAAGCGATCACTAACATCACACTCGTCATGTAACTCTTGGGGTTTTACTTATTTATCAACATAATTGAAAATCAAATCATGAGTTCACTTTTCTATTATTTAATGATTGGGAAACCAGTATTCATTAATATTTCACATCATAACATGCCAAGTTAGATTCATAGTCCTGTCTTTCCTCGTCCTAAAATTACAAAACATAATACAATTTTAATAATAATATAAATATCACATACTTCCTGAAATATATAAACATTCAAGAAGAGCACACATGTCAACATATTAAAACAATCATAATTACCTTTAATCATCAATATGACCTAGTATGCCAAACCCATTATTTAAGCATAAAAGAATGGTTTTAAAAAGGTCAAGAAACACATATAAACAATACCTTTTTAACAATAATAAAGAACATGAAAAGGACAGTTCATTACTTACAGAGTATGTGGTACTTTAGACTCTTTCGCACCGACGCCTTCGAACTTTTTTCTCTCTTGTTATGAACAGTGACTGCTGTAACAATGTCATGTTGTTAGCATGCGAAAAGTGTATATAATCGTTAGTTTTGTGAAAGCCTGTTTTACATTAATATTCTAAGATTTAAAAATGGCACCGGCATAAAGTCAAATAGCAAATTCACCCGAGTTTCCAACATTAGCAACACAACTAACAATCTGACAGCATACCTTATATATCCATGTTCCTTATTTAAAGTATAGATAAATGATATGCCAATAGATGACAAAGATATTTCCCGATGAGATTCTAAAATCGAAAAGACTACATTCCTATCAGCAAGCTAACCAACTTCCGCCGAAAAGAGCTATTCTTATAACTGTACATACTTTCGGTACAATTCAGGTTACACTACACTAAAAGTTCACCTGGTAACATTCTCCCCCTCCTCCTAAAAGGCGTCTCGACTTTTTTAACTACATGTGTATGTAACTACACACATAATAATACACATATACATGAAATACTTCATACCACTACTTCCAACTATCCATATCAAAATCACTTATACATTCCACAATATATAATTTACAGCCAAAAAGATATATATCATGTACTGAAAATAATCAATACATTATCTGCATTCATTTTTTAATGCAGTAAAATAAAAATAAAAACATAAGGACATAATAATTATCCAGCTTTTCTCAGTTCATCACTGAAAGATAAAACACATTAAAATAAAAACAATAATGCATCTAAATGTACATGCATCTATTATTTAACATTCCGAAACAAAATTTTGCGTCAGAATAAGTACATCAAATATAATATGATGACAACGTGTTTATCACCAGCGTTTCTGAAATAAAACAAAATATCCCCGACCACCATGGGGCTCGAACCCGGGACCTCCCGGTTCCAAATCAGGCAGACACTACCACGTCGCTATAGTCAATTTACGACTCGTTATGAAATGCAACAACAAAACACGACATTCAGTAAATAACAATGATAAGCACTATCGATGGTGTTATATTGCCAAGTCCTTTTAATAAAATATAGCTGATACCAATTGCTTTAAAAACCAAACGCGACTGTTTTAAAGTTAGCTTAAAGGGGCCGTCAAACAGATTTTGGCATGTATTAAAGCTTGTCATTAACTGCTTTAAATGCTTTATATTGATAAATTTAAACATTTGAACTAAAAATCTCCAGTAAAAAATAAGAATACAATTTTAAAAAAGAAGAAAAAACGTTAACCTCCACAGGGCTCGAACCACTGACCCCTAGTGTCATGGAAGCCTTCACTTTTGATTAGGAAAAAGGTTAGATCGACTCGTGTAGAAAGTTCTGTACGGATCTAACAGTTGTCTAGACGCATGCATATGTATGGCAAGCGGTTCGACGCATAATCCCAAGAAACTAGGTTTCTCATGAGAACCTAGGTTCTCAGAATGAAAACCTAAGTTCTCAGAATGAGAACCTAGGTTCTCGCTTGAAGATTGCACATGGCGTCAAGAACCCAAGTTTTCAAATGAGAACCTAGGTTTCCATGAGAACCTAGGTTCTCATTTGAAAACCTAGGTTCTCATGAGAACCTAGGTTCTCGTTTGAAAAGCTAGGTTTTCATGAGAACCTAGGTTCTCAGAATGAGAACCTAGGTTCTCATGAAAAACCTAGTTTCTTGGGATTATGCGTCGAACTGCTGGCCATATCCGTGGTTTTCATTTGGGAACCATAGGTTCTCTGAGAACCTAGGTTCTCATTATGAGAACCAAGGTTCTCATAGAACCTAGGTTCTCATGAGAACCTAGGTTCTTTGAAAACCTAGGTTCTCATAGAACCTAGGTTCTCTGAGAACCTAGGTTCTTTGAGAACCTAGGTTTTCAGAGAACCTAGGTTTTCAGAACTACGCGTCGGACGGCGTAAACTTGCTCGTTTGGAATACGGGACACATATTGCTCAGGGCGCAGGATCAATGGGGTTCACATATGATTACACACGGGCTGGACAGAATGAAAACACGCCGTTAAGAACTTTATTTTTGCAGATATCTCAAGTTATTGAAATATGTTTGCAAAGTCTTTAGCGCATAAGTTTTTCTTGCAGTGTTGCCGTTATCTTACGATTGAATAATACATTATTACACATAATCAATAGAGATAAAACTTGTATTTTATAGCATAATGATTGCTTCCTACATGTAGGTCACATACATACTTAAAATAGAAAACTGTACCGTACAGTCGTTTGAGGCCCGAACAAGGGAACTGAATATTTGAAACTCATTTAATGATGTAACAATGTTTTATGTAACGATTGATCTGAATTTTTAGTCTCAAAGTAATATTTACAATTAAAGATGTATTTCATAAAAAGTTCAATTTTTTATTAACGTGTTCAACCCAATGTCGACCGATTACTTTACTAATTTCATTCCTCAAGACCACCCATGCACGGAAAATGAACAAGAGGCGGTCACCGACGGCTAATGCCTGTTGTCACAAATATTCAACAGATAAGTTTCGTAGAATATTACTGAGCATTGTCTGAACATTGTTCAGGAAATGCTCTTGGAGAGAAGCATTCACGGTTTCACGCCTATTCTATTCATTTTACACATATGCCGCCAGCGTGTACCAAGCAATGGGAGAAAACTGGAGGTTAATTATGGCCAGCGGTTCGACGCATAATCCCAAGAAACTAGGTTTCTCATGAGAACCTAGGTTCTGAGAACTTAGGTTCTCATTCTGAGAACCTAGGTTCTCATGAGAAACCTAGTTTCTTGGGATTATACGTCAAACCGCTTGCCATACATGCAAACAAACGAATAAAATTTCTTGCATAAATGCTTTCAAAATAAGTAAAATCATGTAGATAATGTTCAAGCAGAAATTTAAGCGTGATACTTTATTATCACTTTTAACAAATGCCAAATAAACGAATGTATATTTACATCCAATACCCCATATATTTTTGTAAATTCCGTGTAGTGGCTCGCCAATTTGACACAACTGCAAATTATCCACAGGCTGGTGACCGAAGTAGGAATTTGAAAAGTCCCTCAGGTTCAGACTCCCTCTGGGATTCAATGCGGCGGATTCTGGTACTTTAAATAGAGTCACATGAGGCGCGTATGCTCGTTTATTCTCACAACTTATTTTGTCATCCGATAGGCCCATAAGCCCAATTATATCGTCTCTCATTGTATTAAAAACATACGGTATATTCACCTTCGCAAATATGATTTTATCACCAAATGAGCCGAGTCCTTGTATTTCCAGATTTGCACAACGGCCCATAATATACGAAATGTATTCCTGATAGAAGTCCAGCAACCATACCTAACGCTTCATGTCGCTCTCGCCCCGCAGTGACATTATGTCAACAACGGTTATATGGAAGCTCCTACTCGGGATCCTGAAGGTGTCGTAGTCAGGGTACCGGTCTACAATCAAATCTTGCATTCTCTCCAACTCCCTTTTCAGCGACTGGTCTCCAATTTTGACGCACACGAAATGACTGCATCTGTAGCCCATATCAACTTGTCTGCTTGGCTGCAAATCGAGTAAGACGACATTTCACGTTTACTATTTGAACGAAAAAGTTTTATGTCGTATGTATTAACATGCCGTCTGGATACTTAATCACTTTCCTAAGAGAAAGTGCTTTCGATTGTTTAACAGTGTTTATCTCCAAGGACATCCTTCACCGGTCCGTTCTTAGATTTAAGAACAAACTAAGACCCAAGCTAGCATACTGTAGAGTTTGATCATTGATGGACTTTATATCGTAATGATGCCATCAGAAAAAACTTGAACAATTCTGAAATTAAAAGGCTAAAATTTGGTTGGCGAATACGGGTTCTAGTAATTTTTGACGGGTATTAACATTTCATAACTTAAAAAAATGCCGTTCTGTTTTATTTACAACCGTTAGTGCTTTGAAATAGTTTGAAATTATTATTCTTTAATATATAAGATTTAGAATTTGTCAATTTTCAAATGTGTGAACAAGTCCAATAAAGGGAATACTGGTTACCAATTGAACATAATCGTAGCAAAACAGTAATAAATTAGCATATATCAAGACGCCACTTACCCCATATTCATGTATCCGACCAGGATGTCGGTACGAATGGCCCGCCACTTACCTCATATTCACTTCTCCGCCCAGGAAGTAGGTACGAATGGCCTACTACTTACCCTAAAGTCACGTCTCCGACCAGTATGTCGGTACGAATGGCCCGCCAATAACCCCATATTCACGTCTTCGACCAGGATGTCGGTACGAATGGCCCGCTTCTAACCTTATATCCACGTCTCCAGTCAGGATGTCGGGACGAATAACCCACCACTTACCCTATATTCACGTCTCCGACCCGATTGTCGGTGCGAATGGCCTTTCGCTCCGGCGGATACCTCCATAGCTGGATAATCTTTACGCCTCTGTTCATTGCCGTCCGTTATGTCTGCGTCGAATAAATTCACTGAACTTATGTGTTTTAGTGTGGTAACAGATGTCAGATCGAATCAGGTGTAAACAGCTTACTTAAGCCTTGATAAGAAGACGGAAGTTTAAATTTTCTGAAAAGTGTACTCCAGCACAGCTGTAAATCATACAATTCGGTCTACGATCTAAGGGGACCTTTTTACCTATTAAACGAAATGACTCATTCACAAAAGATGTGCATTTCCAAAAGACGTACTACAATTTTGTTTTTTAAGCGAAATTACACTACCGATTAATTTTTGTTTCATATAGACCTTGATCAAGTATGCATTAAAACGTTTGTTGTATTTGTTATAGTTGAAGATAATCATTTATATAAATGTAAAAAAGCACATATTATTAATGATTTCGACTTGCTTAATCAGTGCTTTGAAAAAACGATAGAGGATGTATTATCGGGTAAACTTGAGAAAATTGTTAATTGTGTGCAATGCAATATAAAGCGATATGCTTGCTTCAATTCTTTCCGTTAAAATTAACGGACAGATGCCAATGCTTTTTTCTCGAAGAAAGCCAAATACCATCAACCGTCGCGCAGGTGACCCTTCCATATGTTTATGTGCGTCAACAAGGCGTTGCCACCATGTCATGAGCGTTTACACTTCGTTCATACAGCGATCTCTCAGCATTCACGCAGCTATATTCGGTAATGTTAATGAAACGTGTCGTCTACGTTCTTGGATTTGCCTCAGCAACTTAACTGTGACCTCGATGTTGGTACTGCGACTGTAGTAAGACCATACAGCGTGTATACAAATGTGTATTTCTCTTTTCCATAAGTTTCTATTAATGTCTGCATTTCAAGACGTGAAGACATCATTTGCCTCCAAGCATAAAGATCACGAGCGTGGTAAAGCTCTTGAGGCATGCTCAGTGTCGTGAACAAAGTCTACTGGCAGAAGTAGACACATAGAAAGCACGGTCAAGCCAAACAAGAAAGCAGGGTAGGAGCAACCAAAATCAAGAGGACGAAAGAACGATGGCTGCGTGGCTCAGAGGCTATCCACAGCTCGTCAAAAAATACATTATCGCACAAGGATACGGGTAGAGCAAATGCACGCTGGGCCGAACGGGTCAATGCCGTTGCTGTACTAGCGGTTTGTTACCTGTCGAACCGTATTAGATATGGTATGTCTACCAAATCGACCATCGGCGACTTTACGGCGTCTGCACTGCGATTTTTATGTACTACAGCGAAAATTGCGTTTGCGCTGCGTTGCTTTTGCGTCTATAGCGTTCTTCAGGGAATTCTTCGGCGTCTCGTCAGGTTGCCGTAAGAATGCAGAGCCTCTACGTTCACTCTAAATATGTCCAAAGAAGTCACCATGAGGTCGCCACCGTCAGCTTTCTTTACATTTGGACGCCGCGTCCATGCTTTCTCAGGACGGCCTCGTCCGTTGCGATTCTTTCACGTGCTGGGTCGCCTTAGGAACGCAGTAAGAACACCCATCCCGTGTGGCAGGGATAATAAATAAATACAAAAGCAGAAATATCAATTATTTTTGCACGTACGTTTATACTTCACTTTTTGAGGCGATTTTCATATACATACATGTCAAGTTCAGCCGCGATATAAGGCACATTTAAACATGTTATCAAGTCCCTGTAAACCAAAGTGAATGCGATTACCGGTAATGTAATTTTTGTAAATGAATGTAAACATTTGTTGAAAATCTCTAATTGAAGCATAAACAAAACACATAAACTATGAATGCAAGAGATAATCTGAATTGTGACTTATCTGCTGATTCACTTGTGCAATTATTTCAAAGACTTCACATTTTCAAAAAATAATTTTAGATTCACTTATTTACCATGCTTAAAGTTACTAGGTGTTCTTGAAAAGGGCATGTTAAATTATGTATCGGTCAAAACATTTCGAACTTGCTAAACAAACACAAATAATTGAAAACCAATCTTAATAAAAAATAGTTAGCTCAAATAAATATATTCATGTCAAAAATATATATCAATAAACAGGTCTAACGACTAACGTGATCTATCCAAAGACTTCTGATATTGTTTCTACAAGATATTTAGTCGTTGTTAACAAGTTAATAAAATATGCACATGGATAATGAGCGGTATTCATGTCAAAATTGTAACGCGTATTATTAAAAACTTGTTATGCTTGTTTATTATCTTTTATGAACAATGCTATTCAAACACTGTTGAATTGTGTGTAAATATACTTTTCTTTCGGTAATTAACATTCCGCTTTTCAAGTCTTTTGTTATGATATTGTCTGTTTTGGATCGGCAATTTTAAATATTGCACCTGCTAATCGCACAATGCTTAACAGTAAACCGCAATATGCTAAACCACAATACGCTAAACTGAATTCGAAAACGAAACTAAACCTGATGTCAGCTCTACCTAATGCCGTAATCAAACGATCAATTTGCGTTCAGCAAGCATTTTAATGTTTCACACAGTTTCTTAAAAAAGGTTGCGGTTGTTTATTTCGTATGAAATTATTGCAATTCGAATACATGAATTCCCCAAACAGGTGCCCTATCACAGTCGCTTTTATGGCTTTATCCACGAACCTGAAAGCGAAAGAAACAAAATACCCACATGATCAACCACTGTGAGTCACAAGGGATTTGACAAATGACGACCCGGGCCCATATTCACCATTGTTTTAAAGCGGCCATCCAACAGATTTTGGCATGTATTGAAGCTTGTCATTAAATGCTTAAAATGCTTTATATTGAATTTAAACATTTGAACTAAAAATCTCCAGTAAAAAACAAGAATACAATTTAAAAAAGGAAAACAGTAACCCTCAACAGGGCTCGAACCACTGACCCCTGGAGTACTGGAGCAAAGAGTCTCCGCCTAGACCATTCGACCATCCACGCTCATGCTTAGAGCGGATGTCTTATTTTTTTCGGCGTACCTGTTTAACGTCACTTTTGACCTTACCTGACCTGCCCTTTGTAAGTGTCCAATAAAATTCAAATAAAATTTCCCGCGGCTAGACACGAATGAATACGCTTCATTTATTCCATTGGCTGATTTGAGCATACCACAAGAAAATTGGAAACATGACCGCGTTTTTGTTACACGGTTTTACTGCGTGTTCAACATGAAACTATTTTATCTCTTATGAAAAAGCTTGATAGATAGAACAGTTTTACACTCAAATCTTCACATCAATACAGTTTGTGCATGCACCTTTTATTTTCAGAGGATTGCCAGCGCCAGAGCGTTTGTACTTAAAGGCGATGCTCTCATATTTAGTAATTACTTCCATATTCATGTCTGTGTACTAGTATAATATTTAAGTTTATAATAAAAGTATTTTTCCCTATCCTGATATTCGTTTTTGCAAAACCATTTTAAATTGTTTTCGAAATTGAACATTTCACATGTAAAAGTATAAAGTTTTAAACAAGCCGTCGTTCCAGCAGTGGAAGCGTGGCCTCACTTTAATGCATTGAATTCCAACCCGCAAGGTATCAGGGTCAGTTCGCGGCCAGTAAAATAATCGTTATATAATATATATAGACGCTATCGCGTGAACGAGGTGAACTGGAATTTTCTTTAGACCAAAAATATGTTAAATGAAGATATTCAGCGATATAATTATGGTATGTCAATACTAGATTATTAATGTGTTTTCAACAATACCATGATAAATATTATTTTTGATTAATTTAACAAGAATTATTCCACCATATTGACTAATGTATTAAGCATGAGCGCGATGATTATCGCTACTATTAATAATCGAATCAAATAGCAATGCCCGACAAACCACTATAACAGGTTTGTTCGAAGAACGCGCGTAAAAATATTTAAAATATGTACGGATACTTCGCGTGTAGCCGGTTGACTAATATGTTTTGATTCCACTTCCATTCTTCTTTTGGTTTTCTGTTTTGTATCTATAGGTTTATGACCAGCAATATGTAATAATGTAAAATAAGCCGCGAAAACTCCGCATAACATCCCGTACTGCGTGCGATGCAGCTAACAATTGCACAGAAAAAGACATTCGCTATCTTTTATCTCATTCATTGTACTCTTTACCTTTCACCAACTCCAACCCTAGTCAACGCCGTATATCTTAAAAAAAGATATTTCTTGTAATATATATAAACAATCCTCGAAGTTTCCCAAAATATCGTTTCGCGTCGCACGACGCTTTATCTGTTTGAGGTCCCCCCCGGGGGGGGGGGGGGGGAGGTAACTTCACCTATTTAGGGTTAGGGATGTCCCACTGAGACTTCCGAAATGTGACCCATTTTTATACCGGAACTCTGATAAAGTAGACCCATTTTGATACAATTTTTTTTTTTCAAAAACTGAACCTCAATACTAGAATTTGATTAAGTGGACACATTTCACACTATAGTTTTAATCTCTATCACAGGTGGTTAGCGTGTTGCTATGATATTAATTAGTGAAAACATCATTTTGAATGATAAATAATCATATTATAACGAAAAATTAACTTTTCTGAAAAAAAGTTCACTATCAAATATATATATAACAAAGTATGCAACTCAAAATCACCCCAAAACGGGGTGCATCGCTTTGAACAGCCATATCTTCATCAATTGTGCAGCGATTTTCACGATCTCGGTCTTATTCAACGCAGAAATGAATTTCCTTTCTGGAAATGTATATGTCTTGCAATTTTTTTTACAAATGCTGGGTCAACTTTTAAGAAATAACACGATACACAACTCGCATGACCCAGTTGACAATGATCGTGCAGTCTTTATGAATGAAATCTCCAGTTGTAAAGACACACCTCCGCATTGGACCAATGAAATCACTCATTTAAAATGTCAGTTGAAATGTATGTAAACAAAGGTTTCAAACGGCGCTGGACAGTAAGTCTTGATGCATAATGTAACGACAAGAACGGTAATAATGTTTTTTTATACGTTTTATTGAATTATGGTATCGAGGTACATGAACTTTGTAGGGAAGATGCCCTTTACTCCGTGAAGATTTCAGTCTTAAAGACATAACTAAAATCCGTTGTCTGTGAAGTGAAAAGTATACACTCATAGATTAGACATGTGTACGTTATTTGACGTAATTAAGGAATATGCAGGACTGCTTGTATCAGTAACACTTTGATACGTTGATGCTTTTGTAACGCTGAAGACCTCAATTCTTGTATAAAATACTGTTGTTTATGATATTTAATACCATGAAGTGTTGTGCATTATAACAAATTGTTATCATATGCAGGACTGCTTATGTCAGTAACATTATGATACGTTGATGCGTTTGTAACGCTGAAGACGTCAAATCTTGTATAAAATACTGTTGTTTATTGATATGTAATACCATGAAGTATTGTGCATTATAACAAATTGTTATCATAATGTAATACTGGGTAACTGGTTTATTATTTTATATTTCCAACCGGATGCTTGATGTTAAGCTTGTATTTAGTATGTACATTATTTGTTTGCATTCTAATTAAAAATCCGTTACCATAGTAACATCTTAATCATCAAAGATTCATTTTTTATTGCAGTAATTAAAAAATTGAAAAATACAATAATTAAGATATATTTTTAAGTTGTTCGGTTTATGTTGTTTGCCGATCGATATTTACTTTAAAAAGTGACATATATCATATACATTTAAATTGTTTCCATGGAAACGGCAATTATAGTTTCAGAAATTATTGATTAAAACTTACCTGCATATATTCCGATCAATTGGGTATGCCTTAGGCAAAGTATGCCGAGCATGTCAAATTATACATTATATTCTTTGATTTCTTTGACAAAAATGTAGAAAAATGTCAATGTCTTACTCGATACCATGACAACCAACAACTATTTGTTGCTTTTTTACAACATGCTGTGTGTATTCAATACTCATGTACAGTTTATAATTTTCATGATGACGTATAATGTATATATATATATACGTTTGAAATTGATTTTTATATACCATAACAAATATTCTCACGTATTTATCATGTTGCCATGGAAACCATAATAAAGCGATACTAATTATAAATCTGTTGTTTTCCATTATACAATAGTTTGCCCTATAAGATAATAGTAAATTCATTTTATTCTGAAACAGGGCATATTTCAACCCTTCGTGAACCTAGCCCTTTCCTAAATTTTCTAGGGGAGGACCCCATACTCCCGCCAGAAATAAATTGAACACCCTCGTACACCTAAGCAACTTCGGATCTATTCTCCCACTCGCAATGAGGCTTCTTGATGTTTAAGCATTGACACTTAAACTTAGCAAATAAGTTATGGTCAAAAGTATATTCGCTGTCGAAAATGTTGAATTAAATATTTCCTTTTATCGATCTTTTTCAAGCAAGAAATTGATAAATGAAAATGGCAGAAAAATAACGCCAAAACGCACCATCTGCAAAGAATTTTCTAAAATTTTCTTAAGGGCGACCCACAACCTCCCCCCTAGCAGCAGGGGGAGACCCCCTCCCGCACCTACCCCCCTCTCGCAACTTTGCTGCTCGATCGTGCGTATAGCTAAAATAGCCCCAGGAACGCCCCTGATATATATATATATATATATATATATATATATATATATATATATATATATATATATATATATATATATATATATATATATATATATATACATAAATCAAATTAAAAGTTAAGAAGAACATGTGTCGAAAAATGCGAAATAAGCCAGTTATTTAATTCTGAAATTGAAAACGGCTGTACAGCCGAATTCGCCAGCATGTATATCATACATGTACGATGTGAATCTAAACTAGGTTTAACGGTTTATTTGAATTCCTGCAACGATATCTATTCATACGACACACGAATACTAACTCCAATCCTAATACAAAGACGAATGCTTCGGCTATTGTAGGAAAATATGTACGTCGCAATCGGCTCGGGCCGCTAATTTGTCTTTGCTGCATTTTATGAAATTCGGCTTTAATGTATAATTTTTCTTGCCTATTTTGTGTAATTGTAACATATTTTATCAATATATTACAATTCAACACATATAAAAATCGTATATACCCGCTTTAATATGCATTCATGATTAGTACTAGTTCTACCCCGTTTTTTTGTCTGAAACTATTAAAATTATTACACACAACAGTGTAATAATATTACAGACACTCACTTGTTGTTATCAATATTGCCTTGAGCTAAGCGAAAAGACTTTTCAAAGGCAACAGTGCGAACTAACTTGCAATATTATTTAAGGGCTAAATGTAGCCGATAATTAAAACCAAATCTTGATCCGCAACCATTTATGACTGATTGACTGTATGAGTGACTGAGTGAGTGACTTAGTGATTGAGTGACTGACTGTGAGTGGGTGAGTTTGTGAGGGAATGACTGAGTGTTTATCTTGATGATGTTTTGTCGCTGAACGCGAATATGAAATCCGTTAAAAAAACAAAGCTGCAATCAAAAAGTTATAAGGGTACAAAGGTTACCCACCCCTTGATTTTTATTCCGCTTTATGTTAATACATATGGGAAAACATGACTGCAGCTCCATTATTTTTAAACGGATCAAGATGCTAAAATCCAACGGATTCGTGCTCATGACGGCATATGGATTAACACATTTAATTGTTTCATTTGGAGAATAATGGTTTTATGTAAAACATAATCACCCACATGCTACTAAGTCAATTAATGTACACGTGTATTTTTATAATCGCATGATTGTTCGCTTTGAAAGCACGTGTTCATGAAAGTATCCTTCGGTACGTCTAAATTAAAATAACTAGAAGTATCGTTGAAAACGATGGCTGCTGCATTTATGTTCATAATAAAGTAAACAGGTATTACTAATAATTAATGACAATAATAGTATACACTCACCCTTTCTTTAAAATGGAACTCAAACCCAAATAACACTGGTCGCTAAAGTACATGACCTTGAGAAAATCTATTATTAGCCTCGGTTACCTTGACCCCAGTGACCTCAAACCTCATCAAAAGGTAGAGGTCCATACTAGGTACCTTCATGCCAAATATGTAAGAGATCGGTAAAATATTGAAGGCGCTATAAGAAACTAACAAAAGTGTGACGGAAGGTATGACGGAAAGAAGTAAAGGCCCGGTCTAACTATGATGTGGCTTCACCGGGATAAACCGTAGCTAGTACGGGGTTGACCGGGATTCTGCCAGGCTTTTGACCGGCTTCAACCGGGGCAGCACCGGGAAATACTGTGACCGAGTTTAAAAAAACGCCATTATCCTGGTTCTCGCCGGTCGACCGGCGTTAGCAAACCGGGATGGACCGGGGCTCTACCGGCAATATTGAGACTGACAACTAAATGCTCCACCGAAAATTTTCGTGGAGCATAATTAGCTTACGAGAATTACGGCAAACAACCATGCTTATCTATGTTTTCGTTAAAAAATCGAGCGGTCTATGAAATGAATCATTAAAAAATTAAAGACTTTAACTAATGTCACCGCTCGTCAACACGAGGCAAGCAACTCCATGCTACAATTGACAAACTTGAAGGGCGACATTTTACGTCGATACCGTTTCAGCTACAGCTAGCTATGACAAGTATTATTTTAGTTTCGTAATCGAATTGAAGTCAAGCGTCAATCTCTTGCACGACGGTTAAATTACATTCACCTCTGTGTTGGGCTCAGAACGGACTATTGTTATGAAAGCGTCTCATTCATGTCATGATCATTCCATGCGTTCATCATTGAGGTTACAGTATACTAAACCATCTCTTGCACGACGGTTACATTGCATTCACTGCATTAAAGAAAACCATCTCATACCATGATATCTTATATCAGTCTTAATTCATTTTTATAAAATTGGTATGTTTTTTTGATGTTAAGAAACCAACAAACATACATATGTCGAAGCAATTCCTAACGTCACTCAATAAAAATTATGTTCAATTGCTTACATTTGTGAAGTGCGTGGAATGATTCCATCTGCGTAAATGGGCAATAAAATAGTTCCAAAGAGTTGCATTAAAACTCGCAAGTTTTTGCACGATTTATCGTACATTTAAAAGTCATATTTCTTAATTTAATGCATGCGATCTTAAATATCCAATCAAATATACATTGAATGCGTTTGTTCGGGTTTACCTATTTTATAGGCAAAATGGCAAGCTGAGCATTTCGCAGAGTTGTATGTGAGAGCAAGGAACGACAACTCTGCAAGGAACGACAACTCTGCGTGGAGATTGGTCAAGCGTATTGCGGTGTATCGTTTAGCATTAAGCATAAGCGGTTTACAACATTGCCCCCAAACCATACGGACAGTATTATAATATTAAGAAACAAGTTTAAATATTTAGTTTAGTTTCGAATTCGAGTTGCAGTAAAGCTTGAGACGTATTGCGGGTTGTCGTTAAGCATTAAGCATTAGACATTAGACACTTAGCGGTTTACAACATCGCGCATTACACTTTTGACATGAATGGACTGGCGGATATTCCCTTCCATAATATAGTTTATTGGAGAATACTTAATACCATCATATTATTTTCAATCAATCTATTGTGTCTCAATGTAATATCTTCATATATATAATTATTCCCCAAAGATTTTTGGCAAGAAATTTGAGTTGAAGTTACATAGAGAATACTAGGTTAGCGTTGAATACAGAGAAGTTTATGTTGCGAGGCTTAGAACGCCGGGAGCGCGAGCCTTGGCGAGCGCTTTCGGTGTTCGAGCCGAACAACATAAACTTCTCTGTATTCAACGCTAATCTTAGTATTCTATTTATCCCATTTGATTTTTTTTCAACGTGACATTTAACTTACCTTAGCCTGACAATTAGTTTAATTCATTCTTAAAAATCGCTTAAAATCTAACGAATGTAACCATGCGTAGTGATATAAATGTATTTGTTCTGGTACGCAATATAGTCTTAAAAAAATTCACACACAAACTGTAAAACTAGAAAAAATATCACCATATGCCTCGATTCAATTTTACGCAGCATGCGAATTGTAACACATTACAACCGCGAAAAGAAGATTTTACTTTACTATAATTCATTTTCTTTTCGAAAGAAAATGATCAAAATCCAAAATGGCGACGATTGCTCCTGACAATATGATGCCGATGTCAACATAGATTCTACATGTACACTATCGACGAGTAAACATACAATTGCAGCGACTGACACTTAATTTGACTTAATATGCAGGGCAATACGTTTTCCGACTTCGGACGACGAATTTAAGGACGCGCAGAATGTGTTTTTTTTATATAATGTTATGGGTATGCCGTGTGTGATCCAATGCATCAATGGCCCCCATGTTAAAATCATCCCCGAGAACAGGGAACGACAAAAGTACAAACAAAAACCAAAACACGTTCGAACTATTATCTTACTTTTTAATATCCTTTAAAATCCATCTAATAATCCATTTAACTCAATAATTGGCGATTTTGCATCTAGGGTCTTTAATAATTATTTTAGCATAGTTAAATAAAGATCCTTATGCCATCCTATCACTATTTTCAAATGAGTTCGTTAAACTTTTTTTTATTCGTCACACGCTACGTCATGTACTCTATGAACATAACTGCTGTTAAAATGAACCGGAGCAGTTTATCAAATAATAGCCGTTGGTAAACTCGGATGCATTTGCAGATTTCTGCATACAAACATAATTATGTTTAAACTTGCACAATGTTATTTGTTTATGATAAATGCCCTTATTGTGTACAAGAAAATTATTAAATATATAAATACACAAAGAATGGAAAACATTCAATTACACAACAGATAAATCAGTAGATAATACCCGTGTACAAAATTGGACGTTCCGAATTCCAGTGTGGTGCTATTTTTACCATCTTATACTTTACACAGCTCTATTCTTAACGTGAATTAAATCTAATAGCAAATATTGCAGATTATTTATGAATTGTGCGATATTTGTATTGCTTGTTGTACATTCTTAAATGTCAAAAGTATATGCATGGATTATAAACAATGCACTTTACAAGAAATAAGGAAAATGTGATTAATTGACAATTCAAATACCGTATGTCGATATACAGTACATGTACATGTGAAATAGGTCGCGTTTATAATAAATCGTCAATTTTTTGGGGAAAATGACGCAATAAGTGTCATTTTATGACGCCATCAATCAGCTGATTCATTATACGGATGGCAAAAAATTATGTCATATGACTAGATTTAAAGGTATAAGGTCGTATTATTTTGAAGCTAAAGTTTTCTCGACTTTATCAATTATGAAAAATCATTCAGTGGTAAAGTAAAAAGTAGTCCGTGCACGTGCCCTGTGCACGTGACAGGGCACGTAACAGGTATATCCCACAGTGTTGAATACAGGCTAGTATATTCCATAAGGTCAATGTCGCGTTGAAAATGGGATAAAATTATAAAACACCCCATCACCATCATGTAAATAATTTTAATCGTTGAGGCCACACTTGTCTGGTAGTTACTACAACGATTGTTTTAGTGGCATCCAGATTTATTGCACATCTACATGTACATGCCCGATTTCTACTGATATAGACTGTTGATTCTTTACCATAATTCTGGTATTTTTTTAACACAAAATACGAATAAAATGTTGCTTCATGTAATATCGCGTCTTAATGTATGTGCCATTTTAAATTTGAATACATGGGATCGTTTCCCCAATAACTCTCTTATTTAACCATATGTCGTCTTGTTGAAGTTACAAAATCATGTGTTACACAATCATGAGCAAATAAAACGGCACCGAAAGTAAGTTAAAATATCGTCTCATGCAAGTTGTTCGTAAGTAAACATAACTTTTCGCAACTAAAATGCGAGGTTTAATTCTGATTCAGCAAAAATATTAAACTTAATGTATTTTCTCGTGCTGTCACTAACTGAATGAATTAAATATACTTCCAACGAAAATGATTTCTCTGTAATGCACTTTTATTTATAACAAAGTTTGAAACACAAAACAACCGATTTCTAGATGTTATGCTCCTCGTAGTAAAAATCATCCTTCATACAATCTTATGAACGTCGATAAAAACGATAAGAAGCCGCGCAACATATGTTAACCCATTCAAACTTATATTAATGATTAGAAGAAGAAAACGTTAATTATAAAGTCGTCTGATCTTTCAGATATGAACTTATGTTCCGGAACCCAGGTCAAGTATCTTAGTTAACTAATGCAATTGCTATGTTTTTTTAATTACAACTACACAATACATTTTAATTAGTTTGATAAATGTATTTTGTTATTGCATCCACCGTCAGAAAAAACAACAGCATGATAGTCGCACAGTAGGCACATGGGAGAATTAATCTCTGCAACTATGTTGTCGACAACCACATTCGTGTATGTATACTTGTGTTTGTTTGTTTTTCCCTGTTGAAAAATTGTTTCAGTGGAACACATTGTATGTTTGTTTATATAAGAAATAAAGTAACATTGATATCGTAAAATCTTCTGCGTGAAATATTGAATCACTGATGCTCCCTTATAACATTGTATTGTGTCGTTGTGTAAAGGTGTTATGGAAAGAGAATATGGTCGTTGTGAAGCATGATATTGTTTTCTTTTATATTTGTATAAAATATTAAAGGGACTGTCCAACAGTAAAAAGCGTCGTTCGACGCGAATCGATATTTTGGGGAACTACGAGAATTGCTTATATAGCTAAAAGATACCTCCTCACTAGACGTGAGCGTGGATGGTCGAGTGGTAAAATCGGGAGACATTTTACTCCACAACTCCATGACTCTAACGGGTCAGTGGTTCGATCCATGTGGAGATTAACGTTTTTTCTTCTTTATCAAAATTGTATTCTTATTTTTTACTGGAGATTTTTAGTTCAAATGTTTAAATTCATCAATATAAAGCATTTAAAGCAGTTAATGACAAGCTTTAATACATGCCAAAAAATGTTGGACAGTCCCTTTAAAACTACACAACTTGACTATTATAATCTATTTTAATGATCTGCGTTGCTTTATATTTAGCTTTTTTTAATTTAGCGGAAGCAAGTTATGAACCATATGACACTTTTTTCAATATGAATTACATCCATGCAATAAGTGTTTGCCCTTGTTATTTAACTTTTATCGTTATCATTTCTGCAACGTGTGTCTTATATTATTTATATAACTGGCAAAACATTTATTTCTTGATTATATAAAGGGTAAAGATGTATGTATAAACATTCCTAAATCTGCTTGGTTTGTATTCACTCAAACTGGCACCCATTTGAGTCTTGACATGGACTTAATGCATATGCGTAAAGTGTTGTCCCAAATTAGCCTGTGCAGTCCGCTTATATTTGCTTTTCGCTAAGGAGAGACTTCGTCCTTTAAACGGAAAATACAATAAAAGCGGAATGTGTCGATAGTGGTTAGCCTGTGCGGACTTCACAGGCTGATATGGGACTTCACTTATCGCACTTGCATTAAACCCCGTTTTTACAGAACACGTAATTACGTTTTTTTTTTATCTTTTCAGCTAACAGTTTTGTTTGGTAATTTTTGTTTAGAGAAAGGTAGGAGTTTGCTTTAAATGTGTGTATAGTAAATTGTCCACATGGGTCTTGGCCTTTTGCGTTCATTGTAAATAAACGAACTAACTAACATAAGATCAATTTTTAACAGTTCGACGTGCACATGACTACCGATCCGTTAATGATGATGATAACTTTTCCGAATGTCCTTGTTCACTACGAAGAATATCAATAAATATAGCCGATTTATATATATATATATATATATATATATATATATATATATATATATATATATATATATATACATAACAACAATATTAACTTTCGTTGTGATTTACGTTGTGTTTACTAAGTAATAAACTTATAGTTTAATACTAAAGAAACGTGATGCATCTAACGTTTTCGAGTGCACAGCACGAGGGCAGGAACGGATTTTGAGAGCGCCCGCAGATGATCATGTCCGAAAAATGTGTATTTTCGCTATATTCAAACACTGCTTACCGTTTATGTAACTAAATAAATTTTAGGGTTATTTTTGTATATCAATTTCACATGATGATAATATTTTTTACTTAGCTGCTTTTAGAGTCTACGTGTTTAATGGTATTTCAAATCTCTGTCACGGTAAATCAATAAGTTATTAGATTAATGGCATTAATGAATTATTGGATATTGCATTGCTGCATCCTGCAAGCACACGTTACATGTACAATTGGAAGAAACATATAAACGATCTTTCTTACAGCTAGTTTGTCTGAAAATGTTCTGTAAATACATGTCTACCGGCAGTTTAATATCTTTCCTTAGTGGGTATTTTGATTTGTAAACTAACAACATTGAAACATATCCTGAATCATTACGATACATATATAATAGCTGGAACTCTTGATCACAAAAGTATGTGTTTAGTATTCGAATAATGCGTCGCAGTTTGAGACTTGTGATTAGTATTCGAATAATGCGTCGCAGTTTGAGACTTGTGTTTAGTATTCGAATAATGCGTCGCAGTTTGAGACTTGTGTTTCCATTTTCTTTTGATTAAGATTATATTAGACGTTTTTAGTTTGTGATGAACTCTGGGTCACGAGTGCGGTTCGGTTGGTCAAGACGGTTAAAATCCACAATGCGTACTGAACAGGCTAATCTGACACTTTACGTGCATACATTAAACCGTGTTCCCAGAGCATGCATGTCTCATATTGTACTCGTCTAACTGTGTGCATGTCTCATATTGTACTCGTCTAATTGTGTGCATGTCTCATATTGTACTCGTCTAATTGTGTGCATGTCTCATATTGTACTCGTCTAATTGTGTGCATGTCTCATATTGTACTCGTCTAATTGTGTGCATGTCTCATATTGTACTCGTCTAATTGTGTGCATGTCCCATAATGTTGTCGTCTAATTGTGTGCATGTCTCATATTGTACTCGTCAAATTGTGTGCATGTCTCATATTGTACTCGTCTAATTGTGTGCATGTCTCATATTGTACTCGTCTAATTGTGTGCATGTCTCATATTGTACTCGTCTAATTGTGTGCATGTCTCATATTGTACTCGTCTAATTGTGTGCATGTCTCATATTGTACTCGTCTAATTGTGTGCATGTCTCATATTGTACTCGTCTAATTGTGTGCATGTCTCATATTGTACTCGTCTAATTGTGTGCATGTCCCATATTGTACTCGTCTAATTGTGTGCATGTCTCATATTGTACTCGTTTTATTGTGTGCATGTCTCATATTGTACTCGTCTAATTGTGTGCATGTCTCATATTGTACTCGTCTAATTGTGTGCATGTCTCATATTGTACTCGTCTAATTGTGTGCATGTCTCATATTGTACTCGTCTAATTGTGTGCATGTCTCATATTGTACTCGTCTAATTGTGTGCATGTCTCATATTGTACTCGTCTAATTGTGTGCATGTCTCATATTGTACTCGTCTAATTGTGTGCATGTCTCATATTGTACTCGTCTAATTGTGTGCATGTCTCATACTGTACTCGTCTAATTGTGTGCATGTCTCATATTGTACTCGTCTAATTGTGTGCATGTCTTATATTGTACTCGTCTAATTGTGTGCATGTCTCATATTGTACTCGTCTAATTGTGTTATTTGGGAACACAGGATATACTGCATATCATTCATAAACACAAGGCACATATATTGTGAATTGGTTACTTCCGAATGACAAGCATCATTTTTCCTAAAATTAAATATGGACTTGTCAATTATAAAATAATCGACACAGAACGTGTTTAAACAATAATTATTTACATCAGCATTCATCGATTACCAGTGAAGGTGAATTGATGTTGCACGTCCGAGTTTCTATTACGATTGCCGTTTGAATCATTTTTACCACAAATAGTCAATTTATCGATGTCTGAAGAAAATGAAAAAGTATCATAACAGATATGAAACGTCTATTTCCAGACCTTGACAATGATCTTAAATATTATAAATGCAATCTCATAGTATTAAGATTTCAAACAATCCCTTTAAGCAAGTACAGATATTTGGAATATATCGATGTTATCCTTATACAGGTAGCTCTTATTTAATTATGTTGAGACTTCATAATAGTTATTGACATTGGTTAACAATATTAGCATTACTATTTAATAACTCTATGATATGTTTATACATGAAAATAATAGGCTCACCGTTGTTAGTGTGCATTGTTTAAAATAATTAACACAAATGCGTGCAACGTACCGTATTAATTTATACAAAGTAACCGTATCCGTTTTGTATCATCGAGGGTATTTCCGACGATATTGCTCCTAAAGCTATTTTATAATTGCAGTGGTAAATTGATTGCTGTATTAATGAATAGAGTGTTGGCAGCAACTGTAAAGCGAAGTTATCCAATGCCTATTTACAACAACAAGTAGATCCATTGATTCCCGTCGGTATGAGTCTGCTATTCTGTCACAAACGTATCCATTAAAAAATATCAATTAAGTTGAATTGTTTGACAATTGACTGTTTAAGATTTGCTAGTTAGAAACTATGCTTTAAAAATGCCTTACTTAAAAGTGACCACGCCACTTGCAAATTACTGGTAAGAATGTACTTTTTGGCTTTAAACAGGAATAAAGAACTTGTTCATTTGTCCTTATTCAGATGCGAATAAGAAAAAGAAGTACAAAAATGTATAAATAAAATAAAATTAATGGCATTTAACTATATTTCATTGTTTGATAACATAAACAGGTTTTAACATATGTTGAGGAAGGTAGAAAATGTCATTTGCTTTGTACAAAAAACTCTGTGAATACATATCTTTATCGAAAGTTTGATTTCTTTCACAGATTTAACTTACATACAAACAACTTTAACCCATTTATGCCAAGTGGACTCTCCCATCCTTCTAAATTGGATCAATTTATTTTTAAAATTAGGGATGTCATTTATATTTATTTCTATAATTAGAATATTTCTTACAGAAATTCCTTTAAGCAAACAGCGCAGACACTGATGAGACGCCGCATCATGCGGCGTCTCATCTGGGTCTACGCTGTTTGCCAAGCCTTTTTTTCTAGACGCTAGGCATAAATGGGTTAACACATATCATCTTATCATTTTAATATATATCTGGTAGCTGCAAAGACTTGATCACTAAAATTATGTGTGTAGTAATCGATTGAAGTGTAACGTTTTGACATTCTTATCCCCATTGACTGCATGCACATTTTGTTAGATGTGTTTAGTTTGTGATTAACTCCAGGTTTCGTGTGAGGTTCGGTTAGTCAATCCGGTTTTAAACCCCAATGCATTTCATTGGCGTTCAAAGGCGGTGATCACATTTTTATTCATATAATGTTTAAAAGAACAAGTAGTTATCTGGACAGAATTTCTGGAATTTCAGTATTCGCTTTATTTCCCGGTTTACAAATACAACGCTAAACCGGTGTGTTTAAGTGAGCAATCAATGCAGTCACACATTAAGAATCGACTAGCAATCTTTGTTTATTCATATATGTAAAACACAATTTAAATATGAAAATCGATTTTCAAGCAAAGATCGCTAGTCAATCCTTAAAGTCTCTATAACGCTGAAATCAACGAAAATTTCGTGAAGTAGTTCGTAAAATAAAGTTGACACCTAAACAATTAGTGTTTCTTACAGCAATAGCCACAATTTCAACGCTAGATTTGGTATGATTACATAGATTTTATTTATTTGTGACCACAATAAATTCCATGACGACACACGAACACTAAAATGGCACCATGTTAATGTCGCCGGCCTAGTCAGTCCTTCGTGGGTTTATTGACAAGCAACAAACTTGGTGGTTACGTTGACTAAATTGTTTGCAGACTTTGATGATAATGTTATGCTCTGCAACAATGCGCAAATCTTAATATAACATGATAAACATAATAATATAAAACGGTAATAAAAGATCAGCCGTTAAACAATACAAACAATGCAAACGATGTGATATTCATTTATTGTATCATTTCAATACTAATAATACTAATAATACTAATCATACTAATAATACTAATACTTATAATAATAAGAAGAAGAACAATAAGGAATATATAACTATATTAATAGAGTTTACCTGCAGATATACATCTGTATGCCTGCATTCAACGTCAGCCCGAATAAAGGCGTCTAATCGTAAGTGTAAATCTGGTCTAGTGAAAGTGGCGGCAAGGATTAGATATCTCGTGCATAAACCGGTGTTAGTAGTATTTGTTAGTAAGGCTACACATAACCATTAATGACTATATACTCACTATGAAAATAGACTATATAAACTACATATATGTGGTATCTTGACGATAACAGATTATTAAATTATCACCCTATGACATAATCCCCCCTATTTGTAAAATGTCGTCTCGACATTTAAAGGAGTTTAAATAAATCTTTTTAGAGATTTAACATTGTTGGACTTGTAAAGATAAACAACAATGACAACACATACACGTTAGGTATGCCAATTTCATAATTTTATTTACAATGTAGTAATATATAAAACATATATTTAAGCATAATGAATCAACACCATTGATGTGTAACCTCTCTGTACATCGATCGTGTAACACATATGACTTAAAAAAATCTGATCATTCACACATGTAAGTTGATTGATAAATCAAATGTTATATATGTGGAACACATCGATCACTGTCTTTGCACATTAAAATAACACTAAAATCAGTCACTTCCGGTCCCTCACTCAACAAGTTCATTTCATGAACTAAAGAACTGTTTTGGTGGGCGATGGCTTCGCGTTGATATGCGCAATGCTGGTGTTGTTTCGGATCCTCCGTCGTTGTCGGCCAGAGGAAACGTTCCGTCTCCTCTGGGGGATAACGTATTTCGGAGTAGTTCCGGTTGTTCTGGAATCTTTTTTCCGGCAGATTTTCGTTCTGAATACCGAGAGGGAGTATGAGGTTTCGATGTAATCGACGGATTCGTCGCGCTCGTGGGTTATTTCTCTTGACGTCATAGACTGGGATGTCAACATTGGGCTGACTAACCACAATATAAGGTTCATTTTCCCATCGATCGGCAATCTTCTGTTTCCCACGCAACGTGACATTTCGTACTAAAACTAAGCCGCCTGGGATTAGTTTTATTGCGCGTACCTTGAAATCATACTTCTGCTTGTTCATTTCGGCTGTTTTTGACGCCATTTCTTTGGCCTTCTGATATGAAGTTGTGAGACATTTATGTAGCTTACGCGTATATTCCTTTGCATATCTGGCATTCACATCTTCAAAATGGAGACCCAGAAGAGCGTCAATCGCTAGTCTTGGATGACGACCGAACATAAGACAATATGGCGAGTAGCCTGTACTGTCGTGTACTGTTGCGTTATACGCGTGTACCATCGGTCCCACATAATCTTTCCAATTACTCTTTTTGTCTTCTTCCAACGTTCCCAACATCTTCAACAGTGTTTGGTTAAACCGTTCAAACATACCATTTCCCATAGCATGGTATGGTGTGGTGCGCGACTGGTTTACTCCTCTAAGATGACACAGTTTCGAGATTAGGTTCGACATGAAGTTCGCTCCTCTGTCGCTGTGAATGCGTTCCGGAAATCCGTAATGTACTACGAATTTCTCAAACAACACCCGCGCAGTTGTCTTTGCTGTTTGATTCGTAGTAGGGTATGCCTGTGCATATCTCGTGAAGTGATCCGTAATCACAAGAATGTGTTCAAATCCACCCTTTGAGCGTTCTGGACTGAGGTAGTCTAAACAGATCATTTCCATCGGAGCAGAAGTTGTTATATTTACTTTGCTTTACGCCTGATACATCTATCACAAGCTGCAACCTTGTCACGGATAAAGGTTTCCATTCCAGGCCAATAAAACCTCTGTTTAAACAGGAATGTTGTTCGGTCTCTACCCTGATGACCTAGATCGTCATGAAGTGCGCGAAACACTTCATCCCTTAGCGCTTCTGGTAGTATGAGCTGCTTGTACGACTGATTTCCGACCATGGCTTCTCGATACAATACCCCTTGATGCAGTTCCAGTTTGGTCCACTCTCTGTTATACCTAGCAACAGCTGAACTAGTGCCCGAGGCCCGCGAAACTGTCGGCCTGGGGCCTTGCTGAATGCATTTTATAAGCTCAGAGGTGACTGAATCAGTACGTTGAGCTTAATGCCAATCCTTGGAACTCAATGCATATGATTGCATGACGTCATCTGGTATTGTGGTGGGACAATCCACCTCTGACAAAGTTTCAGGGTTAACGGTACTGAAACAAAGCGGAGTATCTTCTACGCTTGCAGTCACACCAAAAGATAAGGCAGTGATGGTTTCATGGTCAACTGTAAGACGACTTAATCCGTCGGCATCGGCATTTTGACGTCCCGCTCGGTAGCGTGGTGTGAAATTGTAGTTTGCCAAGGCTGCCATACACCTCTGTCCAGTGGCGTCCAATTTCGCTTTCGTCGTTACATAAGTTAGTGGATTGTTATCAGTCACAACCTCAAATGAAGCGCCATATAAATAGTCGTGAAATTTCGCCGTAACCGACCATTTCAATGCGAGAAATTCCAGTTTGTGTGCTGGATAATTCTTTTCGGCCGGTTTAAGGGAACGACTAGCATATGCGAAAACCCTGTCTTTTCCATCTTTATGTTGGTACAGTTCGGCGCCTAAGCCCTGTGAAGAAGCGTCCGTGTGAAGAATAAAAGGAAGTTCATAATTTGCATAGGCGAGTACAGGCGGATTCACTAGCTGTTGTTTTAAGTTCGCAAAAGCTTTCTGCTGCCCCTCTCCCCACACGAATTTCGCCTTCTTAGCTGATGAAGCTTGTTTGCCGGTTTTGCTATTGGAATGACCAATCAGCAGATCATTCAAAGGTCTAGCGATGTTCGAAAAACCCTTTATAAATCGCCTATAATAGCCTACAAATACGAGAAACTTCCTAACCTCTTTCACGTTAGTAGGTGTGGGCCAATTTCGGACGGCTTCTGTCTTTTCCGGGTCTGCACTTATACCATCTGCAGAAACAACATGACCGACGTAAGTGGTTTTGGTCTTAAAGAATTCACATTTTGATGGCTTTATTTTCAAAATAAACGATGCTAACTTCGTAAACACTTGGTCCAGTCGTGAAATATGAGAATTTATATTATTGGAGAAAATAATGATGTCATCTAAGTATATCAAACAGTCTCTTAGATTCAAATCTCCCATGCATCGTTCCATTAGACGTTGAAAAGTGGCAGGGGCATTGCACAGTCCAAACGGAAGGCGGTTGCATTCATAAAAACCGAGACCACCGACCTGGAAAGCGGTCTTTTCAATACAAAATCTGATTGAACCATCCTTCTTCCGAACTATGACACAGTTGGAGGACCATGGGCTATTTGATTCTCGTATCGCACCCAGATCAAGCATTTCTTTCAGATGTTCTCTGATCTCGTTATAAACGGCTGGTGGTATTTTCCTATATGGTTCTTTAAATGGTTCATTATTTGTAAGTTTGATTGTATGTTTAATTTCAGACGTATGGCCAATATCAAGTGGAGACTTCGGGAATATTGCGTTATGTTTTTCAAACAATTGGTATACACTGTTTTTCTGTTCTTCGGACAAATCCGTATCTTCTCAATCTATTCCATATGTGTCTTTTATACTGGTTCTAATGAACTTGTTTTCGCTTTCACGTGACTTTGTCTCCACAGAAGCTGATGCGTTTGTGACAGGTTCGAAAATGGGAGCCTCTCTCAGCACTGTAACTTCTTCGAGTTTATATAAAGTCTGCTTTGCTCTTATTTTGATTGGTTTAGCAGTTACGTTACAAATCCGAACTGGTATTCTGGCTGTTCTACCTGGATTTTCAATTTGTACAACCCTTGGACAAATGATAGCACTGTGGCTATGTATATCATCTACTGGTTCTGTTACCGCTGCCTTCACATTTCTTGGTTTTCTAAAGAACACTGTTACTGTTGTACTCTCTCCGGGATGGAGGGTAATTGGTCTGGTAGCTGTCACTAGTCCAACATCTGTGTCGATAGACATGAACCCTGCTTGCCAAACATTATTCATTATTGTACATGTGAAATAAATCGCGTTTATAATAAATCGTCAATTTTTTGGGAAAATGACGCAATAAGTGTCATTTTATGACGCCATCAATCAGCTGATTCATTATACGGATGGCAAAAAATTATGTCATATGACTAGATTTAAAGGTATAAGGTCGTATAATTTTGAAGCTAAAGTTTTTTCGACTTTATCAATTATGAAAAATCATTCAGTGGTAAAGTAAAAAGTAGTCCGTGCACGTGCCCTGTGCACGTGACAGGGCACGTGACAGGTATATCCCACAGTGTTGAATACAGGCTAGTATATTCCATAAGGTGTTATACCGTCAATGTCGCGTTGAAAATGGGATACAATTATAAAACACCCCATCACCATCATGTAAATAATTTTAATCGTTGAGGCCACACTTGTCTGGTAGTTACTACAACGATTGTTTTAGTGGCATCCAGATTTATTGCACATCTACATGTACATGCCCGATTTCTACTGATATAGACTGTTGATTCTTTACCATAATTCTGGTATTTTTTTAACACAAAATACGAATAAAATGTTGCTTCATGTAATATCGCGTCTTAATGTATGTGCCATTTTAAATTTGAATACATGGGATCGTTTCCCCACTAACTCCCTTATTAAACCATATGTCGTCTTGTTGAAGTTACAAAATCATGTGTTACACAATCATGAGCAAATAAAACGGCACCGAAAGAAAGTTAAAATATCGTCTCATGCAAGTTGTTCGTAAGTAAACATAACTTTTCGCAACTAAAATGCGAGGTTTAATTCTGATTTTGCAAAAATATTAAACTTAATGTATTTTCTCGTGCTGTCACTAACTGAATGAATTAAATATACTTCCAACGAAAATGATTTCTCTGTAATGCACTTTTATTTATAACAAAGTTTGAAACACAAAACAACCGATTTCTAGATGTTATGCTCCTCGTAGTAAAAATCATCCTTCATACAATCTTATGAACGTCGATAAAAACGATAAGAAGCCGCGCAACATATGTTAACCCATTCAAACTTATATTAATGATTAGAATTAGAAAACGTTAATTATAAAGTCGTCTGATCTTTCAGATATGAACTTATGTTCCGGAACCCAGGTCAAGTATCTTTATTAACTAATGCAATTGCTATGATTTTTAATTACAACTACGCAATACATTTTAATTAGTTTGATAAATGTATTTTGTTATTGAATCCACCGTCAGAAAAACAACAGCATGATAGTCGCACAGTAGACACATGGGAGAATTAATCTGTGCAACTATGTTGCCGACAACCATATTCGTGTATGTATACCTTTGTTTTTTTGTTTTTCCCTGTTGAAAAATTGTTTCAGTGGAACACATTGTATGTTTGTTTATATTTGAAGTAAAGTAACATTGATATCGTAGAATCTTCTGCGTGAAATATTGAATCACTATTGCTCCCTTATAACATTGTATTGTGTCGTTGTGTATAGGTGTTATGGAAAGAGAATATGGTCGTTGTGAAGCATGATATTGTTTTCTTTTATATTTGTATTAGATATTAAAGGGGCTGTCCAACAGTAAAAAGCGTCGTTCGACGCGAATCGATATTTTGGGGAACTACGAGAATTGCTTATATATCTAAAAAATACCTCCTCACTAGACGTCAGCGTGGATGGTCGAATGGTAAAGTCGGGAGACATTTTACTCCAAAACTCCATGACTCTAGGGGTCAGTGGTTCGATCCATGTGGAGGTTAACGTTTTTTCTTCTTTTTAAAAATTGTATTCTTATATTTTACTGGGGATTTTTAGTTCAAATGTTTAAATTTATCAATATAAAGCATTTAAAGCAGTTAATGACAAGCTGAAATACATGCCAAAATCTGTTGGACAGTCTCTTTAAAACTACACAACTTGTCTATTATAATTTATATTAATGATCTGCGTTGCTTAACCTTTAGCTTTTTTTTATTTAGCGGAAGCAAGTTATGAACCGTATGACATATTTTCAATATGAATTACATCCATGCAATAAGTGTTTGCCCTTGATATTTAACTTTTATCGTTATCATTTCTGCAATGTGTGTCTTATATTATTTATATAACTGGCAAAACATTTATTTCTTGATTATATAAAGGGTAAAGATGTATGTATAAACATTCCTAAATCTACTTGGTTTGTATTCACTCAAACTGGCACCCATTTGAGTCTTGACATGGGAAAACGGAGCTTAATGCATATGCGTTAAGTGTTGTCCCAAATTAGCCTGTGCAGTCCGCTTATACTTGATTTTCGCTAAGGAGAGACTTCGTCCTTTAAATGGAAAATACAATAAAAGCGGAATGTGTCGTTAGTGGTTAGCCTGTGCGGACTTCACAGGCTGATATGGGACTTCACTTAACGCACATACATTAAACCCCGTTTTAACAGAGCACGTAATAACTTTTTATTATCTTTTCAGCTAACAGTTTTGTTTGGTAATTTTTGTTTAGAGAAAGGTAGGAGTTTGCTTTAAATGTGTGTATATTAAATTTGTCTACATGGGTCTTGGCCTTTTGTGTTCATTGTATATAAACGAACTAACTACACATAAGTTCAATTTTTTACAGTGCGACGTGCACATGACTACCGATCCGTTAATGATGATGATAACTTTTCCGAAAGTCCTCCTTCACTACGAAGAATATCAATAAATATAGCCGAATTTATTTTTTTATATATATACATGACAACAATATTAACTTTCTTTGTGAATTACGTTGTGTTTACTAAGAAATAAACTTATAATTTAATACTAAAGAAACGTGATGCATCTAATTCGACACCGAAACCTGTTCCCATAGAGTGACAAGCGACGATTATATTCAGTACGCAAATGATTTTGTCTTAAATGGAAATATTCACAGATTTTTACATGTTTAACCGAACGTTAAAAGCTGCTTACCTCGAAACTGTAGAGCTCAATAATTATGGTTTTTGGTAGGTTTTCTTTCAGAATACATTAGGCTTGAAGCCCATTTGTACACATACATTTAACACGCAATGTAGGTAACAGTGGTCAACGACATACAGGCATATACATATATAATTTTAGCAATATTAATTTAGAATTAACAATAACAATAATTTGCAACTCTGAACAATGCACAAGACATATTGTTTTCAATGTTATTTTAATTTATTTTGGTATGTGAGATTTGTTTATGTTATAATAGCGAAAATGCACGTTTTCGAGTGCACAGCACGAGGGCAGGAACGGATTTTGAGAGCGCCCGCAGATGATCATGTCCGATAAAATGTGTGTTTTCGCTAGATTCAAAGCACTGTTTACCGTTAATGTAACTAAATAAATTTTAGGGGGATTTTTGTATATCAATTTCACATGATGATAATATTTTTTACTTAGCTGCTTTGAAGGGATCTTTTCACGCTTTGGTAAATTGACAAAATTGAAAAAAGTTGTTTCAGATTCGCAAATTTTCGTTTTAGTTATGATATTTGTGAGGAAACAGTAATACTGAACATTTACCATGGTCTGATATAGCTGTTATATGCATCTTTTGACGATTTTAAAACCTAAAAATTATAAAGCGTTGCAACGCGAAACGATTGAATAATTTGGAGAGTTCTGTTTTTGTCGTTAAATTTTGTGAAACTACGAAGATTGCTTATATAAGGTATAAAATACTTCAAGTATATGTACTCGGCGGAATAGCTCAGTAGGCTAAAGCGTTTTTACTTCAGGACTCTGGCAAGACTCCAGGGGTCACTGGTTCGAAACCTGGTCCGGGCAATGTTCTTTTCCTTTTTTTAATTTTATTCTTGATTTTTTACTGGAGCTTTTACGATCCAATGTTTACATTTATCGATATAAAGCATTTAATGAATAAGTTAAAAAATGCCAAAATCTGTGAAAAGGCCACTTTAAGAGTCTACATGTTTAATGGTATTTCAAGTCTCTGTCGCGGTAAATCAATAAGTTATCAGATTAATGGCATTTATTAATTAATGAATTATTGGATATTGCATTGCTGCATCCTGCATGCACACGTTACATGTACAATTGGAAGAAACATATAAACGATCTTTCTTACAACTAGTTTGTCTGAAAATGTTCTGTAAATAAATGACTACCGAAAGTTTAATATCTTTCCTTAATGGGTATATTCATTTGTAAACTAACAACGTTGAAACATATCCTGAATCATTACGATACATATATAATAGCTGGAACTCTTTATCACAAAGTATGTGTTTAGTATTCGAATAATGCGTCGCAGTTTGAGACTTGTGTTTAGTATTCGAATAATGCGTCGCAGTTTGAGACTTGTGTTTAGTATTCGATTAATGCGTCGCAGTTTGAGACTTGTCTTTAGTATTCGATTATTGCGTCGCAGTTTGAGACTTGTGTTTAGTATTTGATTATTGCGTCGCAGTTTGAAACTTGTGTTTAGTATTGGATTATTGCGTCGCAGTTTGAGACTTGTGTTTAGTATTCGATTATTGCGTCGCAGTTTGAGACTTCGGTTTCCATTTTCTGCCTGCATGTGTTCTTTTGATTAAGATTATATTAGCCGTTTTTAGTTTGTGATGAACTCTGGGTCACGAGTGCGGTTCGGTTAAAATGCACAATGCGTACTGCACAGGCTAATCAGACACTTTACGTGCATACATTACACCGTGTTCCCAGAGCATGCATGTCTCATATTGTACTCGTCTAATTGTGTCTCATATTGTACTCGTCTAATTGTGTCATATTGTACTCGTCTAATTGTGTGCATGTCTCATATTGTACTTGTCTAATTGTGTGCATGTCTCATATTGTACTCGTCTAATTGTGCCATATTGTACTCGTCTAATTGTGTGCATGTCTCATATTGTACTCGTCTAATTGTGTCATATTGTACTCGTCTAATTGTGTGCATGTCTCATATTGTACTCGTCTAATTGTGTCTCATATTGTACTCGTCTAATTGTGTCATATTGTACTCGTCTAATTGTGTGCATGTCTCATATTGTACTCGTCTTATTGTGTCATATTGTACTCGTTTAATTGTGTGCATGTCTCATATTGTACTCGTCAAATTGTGTCATATTGTACTCGTCTAATTGTGTGCATGTCTCATATTGTACTTGTCTAATTGTGTGCATGTCTCATATTGTACTCGTCTAATTGTGTCATATTGTACTCGTCTAATTGTGTGCATGTCTCATATTGTACTCGTCTAATTGTGTCATATTGTACTAGTCCAATTGTGTGCATGTCTCATATTGTACTCGTCTAATTGTGCCTCATATTGTACTCGTCTAATTGTGTCATATTGTACTCGTCTTATTGTGTGCATGTCTCATATTGTACTCGTCTAATTGTGTCATATTGTACTCGTCTAATTGTGTGCATGTCTCATATTGTACTCGTCTAATTGTGTCATATTGTACTCGTCTAATTGTGTGCATGTCTCATATTGTACTCGTCTAATTGTGTGCATGTCTCATATTGTACTCGTCTAATTGTGTCATATTGTACTCGTCTAATTGTGTGCATGTCTCATATTGTACTCGTCTAATTGTGTGCATGCATGTCTCATATTGTACTCGTCTAATTGTGTCATATTGTACTCGTCTAATTGTGTCATATTGTACTCGTCTAATCGTGTGGATGTCTCACATTGTACTCGTCTAATTGTGTCATATTGTACTCGTCTAATTGTGTGCATGTCTCATATTGTACTCGTCTAATTGTGTCATATTGTACTCGTCTAATCGTGTGCATGTCTCATATTGTACTCGTCTAATTGTGTCATATTGTACTCGTCTAATTGTGTGCATGTCTCATATTGTACTCGTCTAATTGTGTCTCATATTGTACTCGTCTAATTGTGTCATATTGAACTCGTCTAATTGTGTGCATGTCTCATATTGTACTCGTCTAATTGTGTCATATTGTACTCGTCTAATTGTGTGCATGTCTCACATTGTACTCGTCTAATTGTGTCATATTGTACTCGTCTAATTGTGTGCATGTCTCATATTGTACTCGTCTAATTGTGTGCATGTCTCATATTGTACTCGTTTAATTGTGTCATATTGTACTCGTCTAGTTGTGTGCATGTCTCATATTGTACTCGTCTAATTGTGTGCATGTCTCATATTGTACTCGTCTAATTGTGTCATATTGTACTCGTCTAATTGTGTGCATGTCTCATATTGTACTCGTCTAATTGTGTTATTTGGGAACACAGGATATACTGCATATCATTCATGAACACAAGGCACATATATTGTGAATTGGTTACTTCCGAATGACAAGCATCATTTTTGCTAAAATTTAATATGGACTTGTCAATTATAAAATAATCGACACAGAACGTGTTTAAACAATAATTATTTACATCAGCATTCATCGATTACCAGTGAAGGTGAATTAATGTTGCACGTCCGAGTCGCTATTACTATTGCCGTTTGAATCAATTTTACCACAAATAGTCAATTTATCGATGTCTGAAGAAAATAAGAAAATGAAAAAGTATCATAACAGATATGAAACGTCGATTTCCAGACCTTGACAATGATCTTAAAATATTATTAATGCAATCTCATAGTATTAAGATTTCAAACAATCCCTTAAACCCTTTAAGCAAGTACAAATATAATTGGAATATATCGATGTTATCCTTATACAGGTAGCTCTTATTTAATTATGTTGAGACTTCCTAATAGTTATTGACATTGATTTACAATATTAGCATTACTATTAAATAACTCTATGATATGTTTATACATGAAAATAATCGGCCCACCGTTGTTAGTGTGCATTGTTTAAATAATTAACACAAATGCGTGCAATGTACCGTATTAATTTATACAAAGCAACCGTATCCGTTTTGTATCATCGATGGTATTTCCGACGATATTGCTCCTAAAGGTATTTTATAATTGCAGTGGTAAATTGATTGCTGTATTAATGAATAGAGAGTTGACAGCAATTGTTAAGCAAAGTTATCCAAGGCCTTCTAACAACAACAAGTGGATCCATTTATTCCCGTCGGTATGAGTCTGCTATTCTGTCACAAACGTATCCATTATAAAATATCAATTAAGTTGAATTGTTTGACAATTACTGTTTAAGACAGATTTGCTAGTTAGAAACTATGCTTTAAAAATGCCTAACTTAAAAGTGACCACGCCAATTGCAAATTACTGGTAAGAATGTACTTTTTGGCTTTAAACAGGAATAAAGAACTTGTTCATTTGTCCTTATTCAGATGCGAATAAGAAAAAGAAGTATAAATAAAATAAAATTTATGGCATTTAACTATATTTCATTGTTTTATAACATAAACAGGTTTTAAGATGTGTTGAGGAAGGTAGAAAATGTAATTTTGCTTTGTACAAAAAACTCTGTGAATACATATCTATATCGACAGTTTGATTTCTTTCACAGATTTAACTTGCATATTGTACTTGTCTAATTGTGTGCATGTCTCATATTGTACTCGTCTAATTGTGTCATATTGTACTCGTCTAATTGTGTGCATGTCTCATATTGTACTCGTCTAATTGTGTGCATGTCTCATATTGTACTCGTCTAATTGTGTCATATTGTACTAGTCTAATTGTGTGCATGTCTCATATTGTACTCAACAACAACAACAACAACAACAGTTTGATTTCTTTCACAGATTTAACTTGCATATTGTACTTGTCTAATTGTGTGCATGTCTCATATTGTACTCGTCTAATTGTGCCTCATATTGTACTCGTCTAATTGTGTCATATTGTACTCGTCTTATTGTGTGCATGTCTCATATTGTACTCGTCTAATTGTGTCATATTGTACTCGTCTAATTGTGTGCATGTCTCATATAGTACTCGTCTAATTGTGTCATATTGTACTCGTCTAATTGTGTGCATGTCTCATATTGTACTCGTCTAATTGTGTGCATGTCTCATATTGTACTCGTCTAATTGTGTCATATTGTACTCGTCTAATTGTGTGCATGTCTCATATTGTACTCGTCTAATTGTGTGCATGCATGTCTCATATTGTACTCGTCTAATTGTGTCATATTGTACTCGTCTAATTGTGTCATATTGTACTCGTCTAATCGTGTGCATGTCTCACATTGTACTCGTCTAATTGTGTCATATTGTACTCGTCTAATTGTGTGCATGTCTCATATTGTACTCTTCTAATTGTGTGCATGTCTCATATTGTACTCGTCTAATTGTGTCTCATATTGTACTCGTCTAATTGTGTCATATTGTACTCGTCTAATTGTGTGCATGTCTCATATTGTACTCGTCTAATTGTGTCATATTGTACTCGTCTAATCGTGTGCATGTCTCATATTGTACTCGTCTAATTGTGTCATATTGTACTCGTCTAATTGTGTGCATGTCTCATATTGTACTCGTCTAATTGTGTCTCATATTGTACTCGTCTAATTGTGTCATATTGAACTCGTCTAATTGTGTGCATGTCTCATATTGTACTCGTCTAATTGTGTCATATTGTACTCGTCTAATTGTGTGCATGTCTCACATTGTACTCGTCTAATTGTGTCATATTGTACTCGTCTAATTGTGTGCATGTCTCATATTGTACTCGTCTAATTATGTGCATGTCTCATATTGTACTCGTCTAATTGTGTCATATTGTACTCGTCTAGTTGTGTGCATGTCTCATATTGTACTCGTCTAATTGTGTGCATGTCTCATATTGTACTCGTCTAATTGTGTCATATTGTACTCGTCTAATTGTGTGCATGTCTCATATTGTACTCGTCTAATTGTGTTATTTGGGAACACAGGATATACTGCATATCATTCATGAACACAAGGCACATATATTGTGAATTGGTTACTTCCGAATGACAAGCATCATTTTTGCTAAAATTTAATATGGACTTGTCAATTATAAAATAATCGACACAGAACGTGTTTAAACAATAATTATTTACATCAGCATTCATCGATTACCAGTGAAGGTGAATTAATGTTGCACGTCCGAGTTGCTATTACTATTGCCGTTTGAATCAATTTTACCACAAATAGTCAATTTATCGATGTCTGAAGAAAATAAGATAAAGAAAAAGTATCATAACAGATATGAAACGTCGATTTCCAGACCTTGACAATGATCTTAAAATATTATTAATGCAATCTCATAGTATTAAGATTTCAAACAATCCCTTAAACCCTTTAAGCAAGTACAGATATAATTGGAATATATCGATGTTATCCTTATACAGGTAGCTCTTATTTAATTATGTTGAGACTTCCTAATAGTTATTGACATTGATTTACAATATTAGCATTACTATTTAATAACTCTATGATATGTTTATACATGAAAATAATCGGCTCACCGTTGTTAGTGTGCATTGTTTAAATAATTAACACAAATGCGTGCAATGTACCGTATTAATTTATACAAAGCAACCGTATCCGTTTTGTTTCATCGAGGGTATTTCCGACGATATTGCTCCTAAAGGTATTTTATAATTGCAGTGGTAAATTGATTGCTGTATTAATGAATAGAGAGTTGACAGCAATTGTTAAGCAAAGTTATCCAAGGCCTTCTAACAACAACAAGTGGATCCATTTATTCCCGTCGGTATGAGTCTGCTATTCTGTCACAAACGTATCCATTATAAAATATCAATTAAGTTGAATTGTTTGACAATTACTGTTTAAGACAGATTTGCTAGTTAGAAACTATGCTTTAAAAATGCCTTACTTAAAAGTGACCACGCCAATTGCAAATTACTGGTAAGAATGTACTTTTTGGCTTTAAACAGGAATAAAGAACTTGTTCATTTGTCCTTATTCAGATGCGAATAAGAAAAAGAAGTATAAATAAAATAAAATTTATGGCATTTAACTATATTTCATTGTTTTATAACATAAACAGGTTTTAAGATGTGTTGAGGAAGGTAGAAAATGTAATTTTGCTTTGTACAAAAAACTCTGTGAATACATATCTATATCGACAGTTTGATTTCTTTCACAGATTTAACTTGCATATTGTACTTGTCTAATTGTGTGCATGTCTCATATTGTACTCGTCTAATTGTGTCATATTGTACTCGTCTAATTGTGTGCATGTCTCATATTGTACTCGTCTAATTGTGTGCATGTCTCATATTGTACTCGTCTAATTGTGTCATATTGTACTAGTCTAATTGTGTGCATGTCTCATATTGTACTCGTCTAATTGTGCCTCATATTGTACTCGTCTAATTGTGTCATATTGTACTCGTCTTATTGTGTGCATGTCTCATATTGTACTCGTCTAATTGTGTCATATTGTACTCGTCTAATTGTGTGCATGTCTCATATAGTACTCGTCTAATTGTGTCATATTGTACTCGTCTAATTGTGTGCATGTCTCATATTGTACTCGTCTAATTGTGTGCATGTCTCATATTGTACTCGTCTAATTGTGTCATATTGTACTCGTCTAATTGTGTGCATGTCTCATATTGTACTCGTCTAATTGTGTGCATGCATGTCTCATATTGTACTCGTCTAATTGTGTCATATTGTACTCGTCTAATTGTGTCATATTGTACTCGTCTAATCGTGTGCATGTCTCACATTGTACTCGTCTAATTGTGTCATATTGTACTCGTCTAATTGTGTGCATGTCTCATATTGTACTCGTCTAATTGTGTGCATGTCTCATATTGTACTCGTCTAATTGTGTCTCATATTGTACTCGTCTAATTGTGTCATATTGTACTCGTCTAATTGTGTGCATGTCTCATATTGTACTCGTCTAATTGTGTCATATTGTACTCGTCTAATCGTGTGCATGTCTCATATTGTACTCGTCTAATTGTGTCATATTGTACTCGTCTAATTGTGTGCATGTCTCATATTGTACTCGTCTAATTGTGTCTCATATTGTACTCGTCTAATTGTGTCATATTGAACTCGTCTAATTGTGTGCATGTCTCATATTGTACTCGTCTAATTGTGTCATATTGTACTCGTCTAATTGTGTGCATGTCTCACATTGTACTCGTCTAATTGTGTCATATTGTACTCGTCTAATTGTGTGCATGTCTCATATTGTACTCGTCTAATTGTGTGCATGTCTCATATTGTACTCGTCTAATTGTGTCATATTGTACTCGTCTAGTTGTGTGCATGTCTCATATTGTACTCGTCTAATTGTGTGCATGTCTCATATTGTACTCGTCTAATTGTGTCATATTGTACTCGTCTAATTGTGTGCATGTCTCATATTGTACTCGTCTAATTGTGTTATTTGGGAACACAGGATATACTGCATATCATTCATGAACACAAGGCACATATATTGTGAATTGGTTACTTCCGAATGACAAGCATCATTTTTGCTAAAATTTAATATGGACTTGTCAATTATAAAATAATCGACACAGAACGTGTTTAAACAATAATTATTTACATCAGCATTCATCGATTACCAGTGAAGGTGAATTAATGTTGCACGTCCGAGTTGCTATTACTATTGCCGTTTGAATCAATTTTACCACAAATAGTCAATTTATCGATGTCTGAAGAAAATAAGAAAAATGAAAAAGTATCATAACAGATATGAAACGTCGATTTCCAGACCTTGACAATGATCTTAAAATATTATTAATGCAATCTCATAGTATTAAGATTTCAAACAATCCCTTAAACCCTTTAAGCAAGTACAGATATAATTGGAATATATCGATGTTATCCTTATACAGGTAGCTCTTATTTAATTATGTTGAGACTTCCTAATAGTTATTGACATTGATTTACAACATTAGCATTACTATTTAATAACTCTATGATATGTTTATACATGAAAATAATCGGCTCACCGTTGTTAGTGTGCATTGTTTAAATAATTAACACAAATGCGTGCAATGTACCGTATTAATTTATACAAAGCAACCGTATCCGTTTTGTATCATCGAGGGTATTTCCGACGATATTGCTCCTAAAGGTATTTTATAATTGCAGTGGTAAATTGATTGCTGTATTAATAAATAGAGAGTTGACAGCAATTGTTAAGCAAAGTTATCCAAGGCCTTCTAACAACAACAAGTGGATCCATTTATTCCCGTCGGTATGAGTCTGCTATTCTGTCACAAACGTATCCATTATAAAATATCAATTAAGTTGAATTGTTTGACAATTACTGTTTAAGACAGATTTGCTAGTTAGAAACTATGCTTTAAAAATGCCTTACTTAAAAGTGACCACGCCAATTGCAAATTACTGGTAAGAATGTACTTTTTGGCTTTAAACAGGAATAAAGAACTTGTTCATTTGTCCTTATTCAGATGCGAATAAGAAAAAGAAGTATAAATAAAATAAAATTTATGGCATTTAACTATATTTCATTGTTTTATAACATAAACAGGTTTTAAGATGTGTTGAGGAAGGTAGAAAATGTAATTTTGCTTTGTACAAAAAACTCTGTGAATACATATCTATATCGACAGTTTGATTTCTTTCACAGATTTAACTTGCATACAAA